>NC_136652.1:1943415-2023415 GCF_949748355.1 Melanostigma gelatinosum | reverse complement strand
ATAATACTTCTACTTCAACTACAACTTCTACTCCTATTACTACAAATGTCACTACTTCTGAAATTTGTTTAAGCTACAGAAATTGTTCAAATATCAAAATGTTCAGCTCTTTCAGGAGAGGGGTGCTTTGACTTTTCATTTTTGTAATCTTTAAACTTTTTGAATTAAGCTTTTTGCAATTTTCTTTTGAATGGGATCTCTATGGAGAAAATCTTCAAATCCTGTTATTGTTACGCCTAGACCTTCTGGGTAGTGTTTGTTGCCACAGTCTGTTCCTGTTGTGTTGTCTATCACTCACCTTGTCTCTCGTTTCAGACACCCCCCCTCCCTCGTGTGCCGTCCTCCTGGGTGATTACAAGCCCCGCCCTCATTGCTTCCACCTGGGCCTCGTTCCCCTGTGTATTTAGTCTGTGTTTCCTCCTTGTCCTGTGCCAGTTTGTCTCGGAGATGTTTGAGGAGAGTATCAGCGATATTTCCCTGTGTGCCTCTCCTGTGTACCGAACCCTGATCAAAGTAAAGAACTTGTACGTGGAACCTCGCCTTGAGTCTGCTTTTGAGTCCTGCTCCCTGTGGGCCCCAGACCCCCCTAACAGTACGAACTGGCCAAACCAATGGACTCAGCGGACTCCGAGCCTCTACGTGAAGCCCTCGCCGCACAAGGCGCTCTCCTGGGTCAACACGACCAGCTTCTCCGGGACATGATTCAATTCAATTCAATTCAATTCAATTCAATTTATTTTTGTATAGCCCAAAATCACAAATTACAAATTTGCCTCAGAGGGCTTTACAATATGTACACGTTTGACATCTTCTTGTCCCGGGACCCTCACATCGGAACAGGAAAAACTCCCCAAAAACCCCTTTAACGGGGAGGAAAGAGGAAGAAACCTGTGGGAGAGCAATAGAGGAGGGATCCCTCTCCCAGGATGGACAGACGTGCAATGATGTCATGTGTAGAACAGGATAGTGAATTACAACACATTCAATGTAATTACAGCACATTCAATGTATGACACAGCCATGACAGGAGGCAAGACCTGGTCCAGGTAAACCCGGATACACAGGAACCTGTGAGGCGAGAAAGCACAGAGACTCTGGTGAAGAAGCAGGTCAATAATGTGCATTAATGGTATCGGTAGTATGAAATAGTAATGTGAGTAATAATAAAAGTGATATTAGCAGTTGGAGTCAGCAGGGCCATGGTAGGAGGAAGGACCAGGGTCCAGATGAAACCATGCTCCATGGAAACCTGTGAGGAGAGGAAGCACAAGGACTCCGGGGAAGAGACAAAATCAGTACTGTGCATTAATGTTATCGGTAATAGGATTAATAATGTTAACAATGAAGATCGTAGTAGGTGTCAGCAGGGCCATGGCTGGTTGAAGAACCAGTGTCCAGATAAAACTGTGGTCATCCTGTGAGGCGAGAAAGCACAAATACTCCAGGGAAGAAGTAAAGTTAGTAATGAGCATTAATGGGACATCAATGCATACAGATGGAGGTGAAGAAGAGGAGGAGAGAGGTGCTCAGTGTAGGAAGTCCCCCTGTAGTTTTTGCCTATACCAGTTTGTCCATGGGCCGGTCCAAGGCAAGCCAGAGCCAGCCCTAACTATAAGCACTATCAAAGAGGAAAGTCTTAAGCCTACTCTTAAATGTGGTGAGTGTGTCTGCCCCCCGGACTGAAACGGGAAGCTGGTTCCACAGAAGAGGAGCCTGATAACTGAAGGCTCTGGCTCCCGTCCTACTTTTTAAGACTCTAGGAACCACAAGTAACCCTGAATCACTGGATCGCAACTCTCTAGTAGGGCAGTATGGTACTATAAGCTCTTTAAGATATGATGGAGCCTGACCAGTTCGGGCTTTGTAGGTAAGTAAAAGGATTTTAAATTCTATTCTAGATTTTACAGGGAGCCAGTGCAGAGAAGCTAATACAGGAGTAATATGATCTCTCCTCTTAGTTCTTGTTAGTACACGAGCTGCAGCATTCTGGATCAGCTGGAGAGATTTAAGAGACTTATTAGAGCAGCCTGAAAATAAGGAATTGCAGTAATCTAGTCTAGAGGTAACAAATGCATGAACTAATTTCTCTGCATCGCTTTGAGATAGGATGTGCCTGATTTTTGAAATATTACGTAGGTGAAAAAAGGCAGTCCTAGAAATAAGTTTTATCTGAGAGTTGAAAGACAAATCCTGATCAAAGGTAACTCCAAGATTCTTGACGGTGCTGCTGGATGCCAGCGCAATGCCATCTAGAGAAACTATATCATTCGATAACTGATTTCGGAGGTGTTCTGGGCCTAGTAGAATAACTTCAGTTTTGTCTGAGTTTAACATCAGGAAGTTGCAGGTCATCCAGGTTTTTATGTCCTTAAGACACGCTTGCAGTTTAGCAAGCTGGTTGGTTTCGTCTGGTTTGATCGATATATATAATTGAGTATCATCTGCATAACAATGAAAGGTTATAGAGTGTTTTCTGATAATATTGCCTAAAGGAAGCATATATAAGGTGAACAAGATTGGTCCAAGCACAGAACCTTGTGGAACTCCATAACTGACGTTGGTCCTCATTGAGGCTTCATCATTTACATAAACAAACTGAGATCGATCTGATAAATAGGATCCAAACCAGTTCAGTGCGGTTCCTTTGATACCAATATAATGTTCCAGTCTCTGCAACAGGATGTAGTGGTCTATAGTGTCGAACGCAGCACTAAGGTCTAACAGGACAAGAACAGAGACGAGTCCTTTGTCTGATGCGATTAGAAGGTCATTAGTTATTTTTACCAGAGCTGTCTCTGTGCTATGATGCTTTCTAAATCCTGACTGAAAATCCTCAAATAAACTATTGTTACACAGAAAGTCACACAACTGATTTGCAACTGCTTTCTCAAGGATCTTAGAGAGGAAGGGAAGGTTCGAGATCGGTCTATAGTTGGCCAACACCTCTGGATCCAGAGTGGGCTTCTTAAGAAGAGGTTTAATCACAGCTACTTTAAAGGACTGTGGTACATGACCTGTTACTAAAGACAGGTTGATGATATCTAATAAAGTTGTGCTAATTAATGGTAGCACTTCTTTAAGCAGCCTAGTCGGTATAGGGTCTAAGAGACAGGTGGACGGTTTAGACGTAAAAATTGTTGAAGTCAGTTTGTCAAGGTCAATGGGAGTAAAGCCATCTAAACATATATCAGGGTTTACAGCTGTTTCTAAGGTTACTCTATTTGTGGAAAGATCGGTCGAGGGCAGGAGATTATTAATGTTCTCTCTAATAATTATAATCTTATCATTAAAGAAGTTCATGAAGTCATTGCTACTGAGGTCTATAGGGATACTCGGCACAACAGAGCTGTGACTCTCTGTCAGCCTGGCTACAGTGCTGAAGAGGAACCTGGGGTTGTTCTTATTTTTCTCTATTAACAATGAGTAATAAGCTGATCTGGCATTACGGAGGGCCTTCTTATATGTCTTAAGACTATCTCGCCAGAGTAACCGAGATTGTTCCAAGTTAGTGGAACGCCATGTTCTTTCAAGTTTTCGCGATGTTTGCTTTAATTTGCGGGTTTCAGGGTTATACCATGGAGCGAATCTCCTTTGTTTTACAAACTTCTTTTTTAAAGGAGCAATAGAGTCTAGTGTCCTTCTCAGTGAGCTTGTAGCACTGTCGACAAGATAATCAATCTGGGTCGGACTAAAGCCAGCACAGGAGTCCTCCGTCACATCGAAGCATGGTATTGAGTTAAATACAGACGGAATCGCTTCTTTAAATTGAGCTACGGCACCATCAGATAGACATCTAGTGTAGTAACTCTTGCTTAATGGTGTACACTCAGTTAGTAAGAATTCAAAGGTTATTAGATAATGATCCGACAGAAGAGGGTTCTGTGGATAGACTATTAAATCGTCTATGTTAATGCCATAAGTCAGAACCAGGTCGAGAGTGTGGTTAAAACAGTGAGTGGGTTTCTGTACATTCTGACAGAAACCAATCGAATCTAGTAATGAAATAAATGCAGTACTGAGGCTGTTGTTCTCGACATCCACATGAATATTAAAGTCACCTACAATAATTACTTTGTCTGTTTTAAGGACTAGACTTGATAAAAACTGAAAAAATTCCGTTAAAAATTCCGAATACGGACCTGGGGCCCGGTACACTATAACAAATATAACTGGCTGTATTGTTTTCCAGGTTGGGTGTGAAAGACTAAGAACCAAGCTTTCAAATGAGTTATAGTCTAGTTTAGGTTTAGGGTGTAATAATAGTCTAGAGTCAAAGATGGCTGCTACTCCACCTCCTCGGCCGGTGCCTCGAGGAATGTGAGTATTGAAATGACTTGGAGGAGTTGATTCATTTAGGCTGACATATTCATCATTACTCAGCCAGGTTTCAGTAAGACAAAATAAGTCAATATGATGATCTGATATTAGCTCATTTACTAGTAGAGCTTTAGATGACAAAGATCTGATATTTAAGAGTCCACATTGAATTATCCTATTATGTTGTACTGTTGCGGTAGTTTTAACTTGGATTAAGTTATTTTGTTTAACTCCTCGATCGTTTATTTTTGATTTAATAAATTTCAGTGGCCGTGGGGCAGACACAGTCTCTATGTGGTGTTGCGTGAGTAACTGCTCTAATGGAAGCTCAGAGGAGTGTGTAAGACTGCAACTCTGCTTCCTGGTCTGATCTCTGGGTTGTCATGCACCAGGTCCATACAGAAACTGGGTCAGATTTGCAGAGATGAGATCTGCTCCATCCAAAGTAGGATGAATGCCGTCCCTCCTAAGCAAACCAGGTTTTCCCCAGAAAGTGTCCCAGTTATCTATGAAGCCCACATTGTTTGCTGGGCACCACCAAGACAGCCAGCGGTGAAACGATGACATGCGGCTAAACATTTCATCATTGGTCAGATTCGGGAGGGGGCCAGAGAAAACTACGGAGTCCGACGTGGCTTTTGCGTATGTACACACAGATTCCACATTCACTTTAGTGATCTCAGAGAGCCGTAGCCGGCTGTCATTCCCGCCGACGTGAATAACGATCTTACTGTATTTACGGTTATCTTTAGCCAGTACTTTCAGGTAGGACTCAATGTCGCCTGCTCTGGCCCGGGTATACATGTAACTGTAGCCTCTGGTGTTGCTAGCTTCACGTTTCTCAGAATAGAGCTACCTATGACCAGAACTCTGCTGGGTGCAGAAGACCCGTTTGTAACGCGAGGTGGCTGCTGGCGAGTCGAGTGCTTCGCCCCAGGTTTGAGCCTCCCGGGAGCAGTCACCCGGCCCCCCGGCTGCTCGGGGGCTGCAGGGAGACGGCTAGCGGGAGCCACGTCTGTTTGGGCCGCATCGGCTACGCCCGCAGTCACCAGCGTCTTAGCTTCCATGGTGCGGAGCCGTACTTCTATCTCGCTAAGCCTTGCATCTAACCGTTGAGCTAACGTTACCTCCGTCTGCGCCAACGAGTAGGGGTGAAGGGTAGCGGAAGCCCGGGAGGGAGTATTCTCCGTCAGGACTGCAAAATGGTTGGAGGTGGTTAACGGAAACTCCCCAGTTGGTTTTCTCAGGACGCCGCGGCGTACCACCTCCGTCCAGGATGGTTTCGGAGTGGAGCTATGGGTCGGGTCTATAGCAGGTCCTCTCAGCTCGTGGTCGGAGGACCGACTACACTCCCCGTCCGCAGGGCCGGGTAGCCAGGGAATAGTGTCCGCAGTATCCGACACCAGTTGAGATTGCATAGATGAGATATGCTTTGACTGGGCCGCTGCTACGGATACGAATCCGTCGATCAGCTGTTCTCTTTTCCGGACTTCAGACCTCAGGCGGAGAAAATCGTCCCTCAACTGTGAGTATGCGAGTTTGCAGTCTCCACACAGACCTGGCCAAGTGGCCATGTTGGAAGTTCCTGTTTCCGGTTTATCTGAAATGAGAGGGAAAAGGTGATAGCTCCGCTCAGAAGTTCTCACAAAGACAAACAAATGTATGTAAGTAGGCGAGTGAAAGGCGTGGAGGTGTGTGTGATCCGCTGGCCTCCACACTGTCTCAGCTGCAGCCCACACCACACTACAGGCTGCTGCTCTGTCGCTGAGCATGATGAGGACCCTCCAGTCCCTTGTTGTTGACGTGGACCAGCTGGGACAACAGGTCCATCCAGATGCTGCCCCGGACGCCTTGGCTCCTGTCGGGGCCATCTTTGGGGCCCGGGAGCCCCACGTCCCAGCACCGGAGCGCTACGCTGGAGATCTGGGGACATGCAGGTCGTTTCTTATGCAGTGCTCCTTAGTATTCGACCAGCAGCCCTCTAGATATGTGACGGACAGAGCTAAGATCGCGTTTGTTATGGGGTCACTTACTGGGAGAGCGTTAGCCTGGGCTGCTAGCATATGGGAGAGTCAGTCTCCCACTAGCTCCTCCTTCCAGTGCTTCTCAGAGGAGATGCGGAAGGTTTTTGATCACCCCGTTCTCGGTAAGGACGTTGCCTCACGTCTACTTTCCTTACAGCAGGGATCCCGGAGCATAGCGGAGTTTTCCATCGACTTCAGAACTATAGCACAGGGGTCAGGGTGGTCAGATATATCTCTTCAGGGGGTTTTTCTCAGAGGTCTTAATGACCCGGTGAGGGGGGAGCTAGTAGTGAGGGACGACTCGGAGAGTCTGGATGCCTTAATCGCCCTCGCAGTACGACTAGAGAGCCGTCTTGGGGAGCTTAGGAGAGAGAGACCTAGCCGCCCTTTTAGCTTGTCAGCCCCTCCTTTTCACCTCAGGAGATCCGGGCCGGGTCTCAACCGGAACCCATTCCCCAACAATCTCTGTACCGACCCAGCCTCTAGGCCTCCTGCCCTTCCTGGCTTCTCCGCCCCCCACATCCCCGCTGAGGAACCCATGCAGCTTGGACGGACCAGATTGACTGCTGAGGAACGGCAGCGTCGCCTACGGGAGGGCAGGTGCATCTACTGCGGCCAGAGGGGCCACCTCATTGCCGCATGTCCAGTAAAAGACCAGGCTTACCAATGAGGACGGCATTGGTGAGCCGTACAACCCTGTCCGTAGATTCCCCTCGTATACTCCCCAGCGTTTCTATCACCTCTCCGACCGCCTCTCTTAGTCAGGAGGTGTTGGTGGATTCCGGCCCTGATGCAAACCTGATGAACAGTGGATTGGCTTGCAGGTTAGGGGTGGAGGTCCATCCCCTCCCCAAACCCCTGGAAGCTAGCGCCCTCGATGGGCGCTTACTCTGCCGGGTAACTCACCGCACGGCTCCTGTACAGCTAACCTTCCCTGACCACCACACAGAGACTATTTGTTTTCACCTGTTCCAGTCCCTGCAACACCCCCTCATTTTGGGCCACCCCTGGCTGATCCTACACAACCCCCATTTGGACTGGGCTTCGGGGACGGTGATTGCATGGGGGAGGGAGTGTGCGGACAGGTGCTTCCCCACAGGGACTTCCCTGAACTTTCCACCACCTACCTCTCGGCCAGCGCCCCCACTGGATTCCGACTACCCGGACCTGTCCAGGGTGCCGGCATGCTACCATGACCTTAAGGAGGTATTTAATAAGGCCCGAGCCACCTCTCTGCCGCCACACAGAGAGTATGATTGCGCCATTGATCTACTCCCGGGATCGTCTCCTCCCAGAGGGAGACTCTACTCCATGTCTGCGCCGGAGACACAGGCTATGAAGGAGTATGTGACCTCCGCGTTGGCTGCAGGCCTGATTAGACCATCATCATCGCCGGCGGGAGCTGGGTTTTTTTTTCGTCGGCAAGAAGGACAAGACCCTCCGTCCCTGTATTGATTACAGGGGCCTGAACGACATCACCATCAAGAACCGGTACCCCCTCCCTCTTATTTCGTCGGCATTTGATCTGTTACAAGACGCGAAGGTCTTTACTAACCTTGATTTAAGAAATGCCTACCATCTGGTCAGAATTAGGGAGGGGGATGAATGGAAGACTGCTTTCAACACCCCTAGTGGGCACTACGAGTATCTCGTGATGCCGTTTGGTCTAACCAATGCTCCAGCTGTTTTTCAGGGCCTGGCGAACGATGTCCTGCGGGATCTCCTCAACATCTCTGTTTTCGTTTATTTGGACGATATTCTGATCTTCTCCCCCGACGAGGAGACCCACCGGGGTCACGTCAGGCAGGTTCTCTGTCGCCTTCTCAACCACCAGCTGTTTGTAAAAGCTGAGAAATGTGAGTTTCACGTGTCCACTGTTTCATTTCTGGGATTTATGGTGTCTGAGGGCAAGGTGGAGATGGAACCTGAGAAGGTCAGAGCAGTCACGGATTGGGCCACCCCTAACAACCGCAAGGAGGTCCAACGGTTTTTGGGGTTTGCCAACTTCTATAGGAGGTTTATTAGGAACTTCAGCTCTGTGGCAGCCCCCCTGCATGTATTAACTTCCTCTGCTGTTAAGTTTCAGTGGAACCCCGCCGCCAATGCTGCTTTCCGACGCCTCAAGGGCGCATTCACCACTGCTCCGGTGCTTACTCTTCCGGACTCCCGGCGGCAGTTCGTGGTGGAGGTGGACGCCTCGGGGATGGGGGTTGGGGCGATACTCACCCAGAGGTCAGCGGGGGATAATAAAGCTCCACCCCTGTGCTTTTCTCTCTCGGAGACTTTCACCTGCAGAGAGGAATTATGATATCGGGGACCGGGAACTGCTAGCTGTCAAGATTGTGGCGGCACTGGTTGGAGGGAGCGGAGCACCCATTTCTGGTCTGGACCGACCATAAGAACCTCGAATATCTGCGAACCGCTAAAAGACTGAACCCTCGTCAAGCCAGGTGGGCTCTGTTCTTTAATAGGTTTAACTTTTCCTTGTCGTATCGCCCGGGCTCGAAGAACGTCAAACCGGACGCGCTGTCTCGGCTGTTTGACCCTGTTGCCCCCCCCAATCCTCCCTCCTGCATTCTGCCCCCGTCCTGCCTGGTGGGGGCCGTCACATGGGAGATTGAGGAGAGGGTGAGACAGGCTACCACAAATGTTTCTGTCCCTAAGGGTTGCCCCCCCGGCAGGCTGTTTGTCCCCTCTTCTCTCCGATCTCAGGTAATCCAGTGGGCTCACTCTTCTCGTGTTTCCTGCCACCCCGGGGTTCGGAGGACGATGTTTGTCATAAGGCAGCGGTTCTGGTGGTCCGCAATGGAGAGGGAGGTAGGAGAGTACGTATCGGCCTGCCAGGTGTGTGCGCGGAGTAAGGTTCCCCGACTTCCTCCGTCTGGTCTCCTACGGCCGCTACCGGTCCCACATCGGCCCTGGTCGGACATATCGCTGGACTTTGTCACAGGGTTTCCCCTGTCCGGGGGTAACACCACTGTTCTTACGGTCTTATGGTTTCTTCTCTCTCTCGCTCTCTCTCTCTCTGACTCACTCACTCACTCACTCATTCTTTCTTCTCTCTCTCTCACTCACTCACTCACTCATTCTTTCTTCTCTCTCTCTCACAAATTCTTTCTTCTCTCTCTCTCTCTCACAAATTCTTTCTCCTCTCTCTCTCTCTCTCTCTCTCTCTCTCTCACTAATTCTTTCTTCTCTCTCTCTCTCTCTCTCTCTCTCTCTCTCTCTCTCTCTCTCTCTCTCTCTCTCTCTCTCTCTCTCTCTCTCTCTCTCACTAATTATTTCTTCTCTCTCTCTCTCTCTCTCTCTCTCTCTCACTAATTATTTCTTCTCTCTCTCTCTCTCTCTCTCTCTCTCTCTCTCTCTCTCTCTCTCTCACTAATTCTTTCTTCTCTCTCTCTCTCTCTCTCTCTCTCTCTCTCTCTCTCTCTCTCTCTCTCTCTCTCTCTCTCTCTCTCTCTCTCTCTCACTAATTCTTTCTTCTCTCTCTCTCTCTCTCTCTCTCTCACTAATTCTTTCTTCTCTCTCTCTCTCTCTCTCTCTCTCACTAATTCGTTCTTCTCTCTCTCTCACTAATTATTACTTCTCTCTCTCTCACACTAATTATTACTTCTCTCTCTCTCTCATACAGTCATTCAAGTCTTAGAGACTTTTAGAGGACCCCCCCCCCCCCACACACACACACACACACACCCCATTTCAAAATAAAAGCCCCAGAGAGTGAATTCCAATTGAAATGCTTGTGATGAAGCCAGGCATTTAATAACCTCTGTTTATGTGTGTCAAACATTATGATTATGTCTCCTCTCCCCCCCCCACCCAGCACCACCCTTTCAAAATAAAAGCCCCATGGATTAACTGTATTTAAACAAGCTCAAAATTAGGCTTTTTTGTTAAAAAAATGAATGCTCTTACTAATACTGCGACAACTACTACTGCTGCTGCTAATATAGTATTACTGCTACTTATACTATAACTTTTGTAGTTGCTACTATTACTACTACTGCTACCATCAATATTATTACTACCACTACTGCTATTACTACCACTACTACTATTACTTATACGACAACTGCTACTACTGCTATTCATGCTACTAAAAGTAGTAATACTACTACAGCTATTAGTATGACTGCTACTAGAACTACTGCTACATATTCTACTGCCATTACTATTACTACTACTACTACCATTGTGATATTAAATACTAGGACCAATACTACAGCTATTACTATGACTACTGATACTACGTCTTCTACTACTTCTTCTAATTACTAATACTTCTACGACTAATAATACTTCTACTACAACTACAACTTCTACTACTACTAGAAATATCACTACTACTAGTACTTATTCCAATGCTACCAATACTTCTACTAATAATACTTATACTACAACTTAAACTATACTATGACTTTTCATATTTGTAATCTTTAAACTTTTTGAATTATTAAGCTTTTTCAATTTTTTTTGAATTGGATATCTATTTTCAGCAATGTTTTTGCCATTCATTTCAGTGTTCAGCATTCCAACGCATTTTCAGCAGGAAATGCATTTTCTAGTTACTAATACTTCTACTACTAATAATACTTCTACAACTTCTACTACTACTACAAATATCACTACTACAACTACTAGTAGTTATTCTAATGCTACTAATACTTCTACAAATAATACTTCCACTACAACTTATACTACTACAAATATCACCACTGATGAATTTGTTTAAGCCACAGAAACTGTTCAAATATCAAAATCTTCAGCTCTTTCAGGAGAGGTGTGATATGACTTTTCATATTTGTAATCTTTAAACGTTTTGAATTATTAAGCTTTTCGCAATTTGTTTTTGAATTGGATATCTATTTTCAGCAATGTTTTTGCGATTAATTTCAGTTTTCAGCATTCCAACGCATTTTCAGCAGGAAATGCTTTTTCTAGTTCCACTATTTCTTCCGTCCCCCCCATTTTTCGTTGCAACTCTTCTTCTTAATTTTTTAAGCTACAGAAACCGTTCAACTATCAAAATGTTCAGCTCCTTCAGCTCATCTCTGCTATGACTTTTTCTATTTCTAACCTTTAAACTTTTTTAATTATTTAGCTTTTTATTTTCAATGGGATCTCTATGGAGAATATTTTCAAATCCTCTTACAGTTTTTCTCGATTGCTAAGACACATTTCTTGAAACGGTCGGCCATTCTCTCAAAACTGTAAACACAAAACCTCATCTTCAAGCACTATTTACAAAACCTCTGAATCCTCTTGCAAAATGAAACTTTCGCCTCAAAACAGTTTTACCTGTGCTCAAAATCAAACACTGCTCTCAAATCATAAACAAAGTGATCAAAATAATATACACCATCAAGCAGTCAGTAAACAATACACCAATAAACAGAAAGCACATTGTTCAAAACATATAGTTCTCAGGGAGAAGTCGATTTTTAATCTCAAAACAAATTTCATATGAACGAAAACATGTTCCATTACAGTAGCTCAAAATTGATCAGAAATGACTACTGTGCTTTGCTCTTTGCAATTTCTTTTGTTCTTCCTCCTCCTTGTACCCCTATTTTTACAGTACTGTACCCTGCATCTCACAAACGTGTCCGTTGTCTCTGTGATACTGTAATTCTTGTTCTTTGTTGATATGAACCTGCAACCAGTCAAAATCTATTGAGCAGTCAGTACTGTTACTGTAACAAATAGAAAGCACGATGTTCAAGGCCATACAATTTGTTTATTGTACATTATACAGCCTACAATGCACTGTAGGCCTACTACAGTATACAATACTACAGTGAAAGGGACAAAAATCAAAGGAGTCAACATGTCATCAATGTGCTTCTTCCAGTCTTTGGGCTGGGTCAGGCCAGAGCACTTCGTCGACATCACCTTCAACCACCTGTTTGCTCTCTAAACTGGCTAATATTGGTTGTGTCACATCATTTGATACAAGTGAAATCAATTTTGAGTGATTGTGTTTAATCAATGACATGTGTTCTCTATTTCTATTTGATTGTTGCCACTTGTGTTTACCAGTATGGATGACATGTGCATTAGAGTGCAGAATGTGTTTTGAGACTGAGAATGTGTTTGGAGTTTTGCTGAAAAGTCTAAGTGAGATCTGCAAATTGTGTTTCACCATGTGAAATAGTTTAAGGTATTGACAACAGACTGCACAATTAGCTAAATGAGTTCAGGCAACTGAGAACTTTGTTCAGCCAATGGGTTTTAGTGTTTTAGCAATTGAGAAATACTGTAAACTTCTTCAACTTTCAAATCCTTCAACTTCCTCATACTTTCAGCTACAGACACCATTTCAACTTTCAAATGTTGAGAAAACCCTTAACTATTGCCAACATGATTCGGCTTTTTGATATCTTATAAACTTTTTGAACTGCAGCAATTTAACATTTATGATTTTTCAGCCCTTTTCTGACTTTATAATGGGTGTGTATTGCGCAGCTTAGAGTGCGTGATGTCACCGCAAGAGTGAAGAGCAGCTTGAGATTCTTGTGAAAAAAACATTTGTATTTTGCCACTGTGTCCACAATCTTCACTTTTCATGCATACTTTCTGGATGTAGAAGTAGCTAATCTTGTCCTTTCATAGAGAAATTACAGTGGAATCCCACAGATTTACACATTTGACACAGAAGCCGTTAAGTGAGAGGAAAACCAACTTTCTGCTCCATAGAGACCAATGTTAAATTTTGCTTCAAAAACATCTTCCACAGAACACGATACCCCATTTGTAGATCGCCAGTTAAGCCACATTTTTTACACTACAGACACAATTTTTACAGGATCTGTTCTTCAACTCATCCTTCCTCTCAATTATTAATGTCGGAGCAATAGTAGGTACGGTTATGGGAGTTTTGATGATTTATTTGAGAGGTGTTTCCCTGTTTTATCTCCATGAAATGGCTTCAGGCACACAGGTGTTTGCGATTGAGCCAATTAGTGATGTTGGTAAACATCCAGTCTCACAGACACACATGCACTCCTCTCTCTCTCTCTATCTCTCTCTCTCTCTCTCTCTCTCTCTCTCTCTCTCTCTCTCGCTCATATACAGTCATTCAGGTCTTGGAGACTTTTAGAGGACCCCCACACACACACACCCACCCCATTTTAAAATAAAAGCCGCACACACATGATTTGTTGCAGCTGTTACGTGTTGCAGCTCGGCCAATCAGATATGAGTATTCTGATACGTTTCCTGATTCTAGTGACATTTACACACACCGCGACACAAGAGGGAGAGACAAGGAAAGACATGGCAGAGCAGGACAATGGTCATGTAAGCTGTAAAAGATAAAACATAGTAAAATCTCCAAATGAGAAAGTTTGCCAGAGATATCAGCGTCTCTCTCGCTCTCACTCACTCACTCACTAATTCTTTCTTCACTTTCTCTCTCTCACTCACTGATTCTTTCTTCTCTCTCTCACTAATTCTTTCCTCTCTCTCTCTTTTCTTGTCTGTCTCTCTGGCATACAGTCATTCAGGTCTTACAGACTTTTAGAGGACCCCCACACACACACACACCCCATTTCAAAATAAAAGCCCCAAAGAGTGAATTCTAATTGAAATGCTTGTGATGAAGCCAGGCATTTAATAACCTCTGTAATTTAATACCACTACTGCTATTACTACCACTACTACTTTTACTTATACGACAACTGCTACTACTACTACTGCTATTCATGCTACTAAAAGTAGTAATACTGCTACAGCTATTAGTATGACTGCTACTCGTACAACTACTGCTACTTCTTCTACTGCCATTACTATTACTACTACTACTACTACTACTACTACTGTGATATTAAATACTACGACCAATACTACAGCTATTACTATGACTACTGATACTACATCTTCTACTACTTCTTCTAATTACTAATACTTCTACTACTAACAATACTTCTACTACAACGACAACTTCTACTACCACTACAAATATCACTACTACTACTACTAGTACTTATTCTAATGCTACTAATACTTCTACTAATAATACTTCAACTGCAACTTATACTGCTACAAATATCACCACTGATGAATTTTTTTAAGCCACAGAAACTGTTCAAATATCAAAATGTTCAGCTCTTTCAGGAGAGGTGTGATATGACTTTTCATATTTGTAATCTTTAAACTTTTTGAATTATTAAGCTTTTTGCAAATTGTTTTTGAATTGGATATCTATTTTCAGCAATGTTTTGCGATTCATTTCAGTTTTCAGCATTCCAATGCATTTTCAGCAGGAAATGCTTTTTCTAGTTATTCATCATCACTTGCATTACAGCTATAGGTTTCCTGCCGTTTCCATAGCCAGTCTCTACAATCCATTATCTAATTTCCTGCATTATCTCAATCCCTCCCATGGATACTCATTTACCCACTTGGAAGGAAAAACAATTATTGGAAACTATACTTGTGCTATTCCTCCTACAATTTATTTTAATAACTTTGGCCATTTCATTCCTTTATTTGGTAGTCTAGAGAGATGACAGGAAATGAGAGATGGGGAATAACATGTGTGAAGCCTGAAACAAGAGTGATGTGTCTAAAGTAAGCTCAACTCAAACAGACAACGGAGTGTAGATCAGTAATCTCAGCAATGGAAGCAGTGCATGGATGCGGTTGCTGTGCTCTGGAGGTATTCCAAACCAAAAGAAAGTGATGCACGCTGGATGTCAGTCGTTGGGCGAAGGAGACAGAGTGAGCACATGGGACAGTTTGATTAGCTGATCCCCTGCTAAGGTTGGGAGCCTCCAAGACAGTGGGAGGGGCGTCACAGACCATGAATGTCCTTTGATACATTTTATTTACAAGGAGAATGGGGACCATTGTACTAAGTTTAATAGCAATTCATCCATCCAGTCAACGTATCCTCAAACAAGGGTTTGTATGATATCTTACGATACGATATCTTACGGTTTCTTGTGTGTTTCCTACGAGCAACACGTGTCAATTTCCACTTTACTTCCGTCTTCACAGAAAACTTAAATAGGTTTAGGAAAAGATTTTCCTTTGAATGTCCAACAACACAAGCGATCAGTGCACCTGTGCATGCCCCTACTTCGGTTTAGGAAAACATTGTGGTTTGGGATAAAATAACTATGGATGTGACGTTACTTCAGTACTGAAGTTAAGTGATAAATAAATCAACTTCTGGTATTACATGGGGCACAAACAGCAGTCTCCTGGGTGAAAGACCTGTGGCTTTATAGTTCCTGGTTCATTTAAACAAATATATTTTGTGGGATATCTACAAATGAAGCTCTTAGCGTAAGTTCAGACAGGAAGACTATACTCTCGCATGCCTAAGCCTACCATACATCTGCATCACTCCTCATGCAGGCACACTCATTATTTCCTTGCTGTTATTGTTCGGGGCTGTCAATCATATCAGCTGTTTAGATCAGCTGGTCTCTCTAGCCAATAGCACAACGACACAAGGACATGGTTAGCCTATCATCTGGCTGCTGTCTCTCTTAAATATGATTGTCTCTCTACCTTCAGTTCGGTCAAGCTGCTGTTACGCAACCCTCCACCTCCCCATCTCCGCCCAATCTTCACAGATTCATCAACTTCATCAACTCATCATTCTATCAACCACCACCACCACCAGTGTCTGGACTCCACGGGGGGTTATCTTGTTGCCACTCAGGACAATCACAACTCGATCACAAATCTCGAAAAGTCTCCTTCCCTGATTCGTCACACTCACTATCACGTGACCCGTACCCGGAAGAAAACAAACAGCGAACAGTGATTCATTTCAACATGGATAACGACAGTTTATTCGATCGACTTCACACTTGGCAGGTGTGTTGTACAGGACCCAAGGAAGTGCAGTGTTTAGAACAGCACTGCGTAGCTGAAATTCTCAGTTTAACTGATCCTCATCTTTCTGTTTGAAACCAAATTCTGCTTGTGTCCAAACATCCCTTTTTTGGAAATGTTTTCTTTTCAGACGCACACATGCTGCATCACTTCTGGCACTAATGACATGCTGTAACCACACTCTACATTCTCCCTTTGTTACAAAGAGAGAACAACTTTTCTCTGTGGGTCAGTGTTTCATGAGTCCTTCTCCTCTGTCTCTCTTGCTGTCTGTTGTTAGTCCTGTACACATTTGCTTTTGTGCGTCCGACCCACTTTTTCCAGCCAGTACAAAAGATGGTTAACATGTGTCAGCTTGTGCAAACAAGTTCCCTGTGCCTTTAAGTACTCCTCTATTTATTCTAGCATGAATGACCTTTTTTGCATGTCAGGTTTATAATTGGCCTATGGCAAACATACAATAACAATTGAATTAGCTGGCCTCCTTCTGTTTAGTTACCACTTGATGGAGATATTATTATTCTATTTCACCACTGTCAAGGCCAATGCAGATTTTATTCTTGGATTTGTGTATTTGTGGCTTTGGCAAAGCGCCTCGCGTCTTTGTGAGTTAACATTAGCAGTGCTAAACAGGACTAGCCAAGTCTTATTATTAGTGCCACTAAAAGTGTCCCCATGCAGTGCAGCAGTACAGTGATACATTTTGCTTGTTCAATCAGCGAAGACAATCTTAATATTTTGAGTATGTGATCTAAATAGTCTACACCAGATATAGCATGGTGGATATATCTATATTAAGCATTTTCATCATGCTCCTGATGATCACCATCACTTGGCATTTATTGTGTGCGTGTGTGTGTGTGTGTGTGTGTGTGTCTCACACTCTCCTCTTTCTCTCTCTCTCTCCATCTTCCTCAATCCCCTTCTCACCCCCCCAGATTGGAAGCAAAGCAGGCAGGCTCATTTCCATGGGAGGGCCTCTCCACAGCAGATAATGGTCCATTCCACTCATTTTGGCTTCCTTTTATTTGTTCACATCAACATCAAAGCCTGTCCGTTTCCTCCGTCGGGGAGCAGGGCTTTAAGTCTTTGACTGATCTGCCTCGTTCACTCAGAGCGCTGCCCTGGTGATGTCCGTCCCTCATTGCCTGTGCAGCAAACACACACTTACAAAGGCGTTCACACATACATGATGATACACACACTGACACACAGGGGACAAAAAGCTGCATAGACCCACACGATACATTCATAGCTGGCCTCACATTCAAAACCCATAAATGCTTTCTAACACAGAGTGAATGATGTTCTTCCCAGCATTTGTTATGCTCTCACTTAGTTGCTTTATGTATTTCAGGTCTTTGCTGTCTAAAGAGGGGTGTTTTGCCTCAAAATGTCCCTTTATTGATTGTATTTAGTGCTATTATTTGGCACCATTGCCACATTTGACACTGTGGGAGAGCGACCCTCCTATCCACAATATACCATAGGACAAGTAGCTTTAAGTCGGATTTGAGCTGTTTAGGTGAGATGTATTTCTTGAGCTCTTTCCAGTAGCAATACATCCTATTGTTTCCTCTGACAGACACAATTTCTCATCCATGGAAAACTTGTGCGTGAGAGAGCGTGTTGTGTTGCTCTGGCAAACATGAGCTATCTTCACCATTTGTAGGGGTTGCAAAATGGGAGGCGCTATTTCAGGTGCCCCCGGTTTTAAAAAGTCCCATTCGTTTTTCCCATTGACAATGTTACGTGGTTCACAGATTGAGCATTTCTCTGGCTTGGATCGGCACGAAACTCGAAATGAATCATCCGCACAAATTGTTTTTGAAAATATTTGGTTCTTTCATAAGAAGTCAAAGGTACAAGCTTGTGTAGCTACATAAAACTTCAGGGGAGAAGTTAACTTCATCTTTAAGGGTGCATTTCAGCAAGAAACATCGAACCACAGCGCTTCAGATTCTGCTAACAGTGAGCCAGAGCTAAAGACTATAGCCAGGAGAAAACTTAGAATACAATCTGCAGTTTCCATCAAATCACTTTTCAATTCTGGATCCATTTTCAGTAATTAGTACACACTGTGCTGTGATTCAGTATAAAGACTGAGATAGTCCACACAGGGGCTGTGAGGGGGGGGGGGGGGGGGAAGAGGTGGATGAGCCAAACAAAGCTGTTTGTGTCCTGTGAGAAACTAAAATTTAGTACAACACTAAAAGTGTCGTCAGTCGTGAAGTCGTCAGTCGCTAATGACGTGAATCGTTAGTGTCATTAGTCATGTGAGTTGCGAGTCACAGGACTCGTTTGTCACTCGGTAGTCCACAATCGTCAGTCAGTAACATCAACCATGCTCTTTTCCTAAACCAACAAA
Source organism: Melanostigma gelatinosum (assembly GCF_949748355.1). NCBI lineage: Eukaryota > Metazoa > Chordata > Actinopteri > Perciformes > Zoarcidae > Melanostigma > Melanostigma gelatinosum. Next base: position 2,004,857 of record NC_136652.1, on the reverse strand, counting down.
ATAAACTTCTGATAGGAGATTCCTTAAGACCAGGCTGATTAATTAGGACAGGGGTTGCTGTTTCTACAAGTGTTTTTTAAATTTTTTCTTCAGAGAATATCGTCAGATTTACTTAACATAGAAACACAATACTCTCCCAGACAATGCAACAACCCTCTGGGTTTATGTTATAGCCGCCAGTTTTAATTATTTCACTTCTGTTTCTGAGAAATCGTGTTTTTTTCTGTCAGTTTGGCATAACAGACTAAATATTAAAATTAAATATTCAATCAGTGTGGCCAGTGCACCTGCGCATGCCCCTACTGGGCTAGGTTTAGTCAAGGATCATGTTTTGAGTTAAAATAAGTACACAAGTGGTGTTACTTAAGTACAGAAGTTAAATGACAAAAAAAGTTGTACGTTGACTTCTGGTTTTCACACTGGACATGAACAGTGGTCTCCTAAAGGACATTCTGTGTTTTTCGACAACACGTTTTCATTACTGATCAGACGATGGGAGCTCCTTCTCTCGGCTTTCTTTAGAAGTCAACCTCTTCAGCTCTGTTTTACTTGGCCCCTAATCTCTTCTTTTCAGTATTCTGTTTCTTCCTCTCTCTTACACTATATTCTGTCTGCCTGGATATCTGTCCTCTCTCTGCCTTCCTTTCTCTGTCGGCCCGTTTCTCTTTGCCCGTCATCTGACCACCGCCCATTTCATCCCCTGCGTCTCTTGACACTGCTCCTAATTACAGAACACACAGGGGCCATGAGCACGGACCTCCAGCCGACGCCTGTCTATCCATTCATCCCCTCCCCTATGTCGCTATCGCTCCATCTCTGCCCTCCTTCTCTCACTGTTGTCGGTCAAAAGTTGCTTTGTGTGGGACCCGTTATGCGAACAAAGGCAGCAGGCTGCAGCGGTGCTCAGAAAGGTCACAGTGATGTATGGCCATCGGCGTTGCCGCCAGGGTCAGGCCTGCCTCAATAGGGACGCACTCAACACTCACACAGCCAAAAGCATTATGGCATTTTGAAAGAAATGCATGTTGTCTTGGCTCTGCTTAAAGGGGAATACCACTCAATGTTCTTATGGTAAAGTAGGGTTGATTGGGTGTTGAAAACTTCCCCAGCCGGAAACCAAACTCACAAAATTGTCTCCTTAAAGTGTCACTTTTGTTGTAGATTGAGTTTGTAAGCTTATATAAAAGTTACATATTACATCAAAACTAGCAGTACAAGTTGGAAATATTCCACACAGAAAAGTACTCAAAGAGTTGTGATGGTCATCCTTTACTTTGTCCAGAACTACATCTGTTGAGATGTTACATAAAATGTTTATCACTTGTTTCTGAATCCTGTCTCCAATAATAACGTACCCCTAACATTCTCTGCCAAACACTCTTTCATGGAAACCTTTTTGTTGACTGGAATATTTTCTGACAATGCTGTTTTCCTCCAAAGGAGTTAAGGGTGGATAGTGGTGTTGGCATTTTAAATCTGATGCTTTACAGTGTGCTAGGAGCATCAATTGACAAGTGTCAAATAAGGCGTCATTCAACACTTTCAGTGCGTTTGGGCCTTTACAGTGGCTATGTGTTTCAAGCCACTCAATTAAAAATGCACTTTTGTCGAAGTTTCCAAATTCCTTAGATTCTGACTAAGCTCTCTCTGGGACACTGCTGGGGCCTAACAGAGCTTGTGTTTAGATGAAATTGAACAGCGTGTAGGAAGACGAGCTGTTTAAAGTGTCCGCATTCATTGTCCTTTCTCTTGTGAATGGGTTTCTGTGTTGTGTGCTCACTGAGTGATATTTGTGTTAGACTGTAAGGCTTGTATCGGGGCTCTGGAGGACCAAGAAAATGGAATCCCATTAGTGTTCTATTCAGCCTGTGTCTCTGGGTTTGTATACAGACGCTATCTGAGCTGGGAGATTTGCCCCTCTGTGGCGTGTCTTGTACTCTGTGAGCCTGTGCATGAGTAGCATGTCAAACTAGCCTGCTACGTTGGAGCGGGCTCAGTTGCATTACTGTAAATTGTGTGTGTGGCTATGTGGCACAGATACCGCATGCAACACACAGAGGCAGCCTTGACCCTGTGAGTCGTACATCCGTCGGGCTCCTGTTGCAGACGCTGCGCCTCTTGGTCATTACAGCATTCACATGTTAGATTTATGCCGCTGCCTGATGTTTCATGGCTTTATAAAAGGAGATGAAAGTGGATTTCAATGGCTGGAAGGAGAGAGGGAGGGAGGAGTGTGAGTGTAAGACGAAAAGAAAAAAAGAATAGAAGACAGAATCCAGTGATGTCCTTTGCATGATGCCTTGTCATTAAATGAAAGCTTTTCATGAGCCAGCAGGGAAATGGAACAATTGCTTTCTAAAATGAAGTAACTCTTGTGTAAAAATAAGCAGGACACATAAGCAGATACATTTTTTAAATTGTCACGGGTGACATCACGAGTAGTTAGAGGCTAAACAGAGATTGACACATACACACGCGTACACAACCCCCACCCCAGCCCCACTCCACTTTACCCGGCTCCAAACGGCAGATGGAAGGCTTCATTACTGCTGCAGCTCTGGGAATGACAGACACATACAAACACACGCTGCTAAGAAAAATTTAAAATAAAACCACTGGTTGTGCCCTGCACAGTTTCCCCACCATTAAACATACTGTACCTGTACAGTAGATGGAGATGTGAAAGCTGTGACTCATAAATGTAGCGCACATGTACAATTCCCTTCTGAACACACACACTCACACACACGTAACTCTTGCAATACAGCCATCATGCCATGTCTCTGCAATATGATAAGCTCATTGGTTTTGTTTATTGTTTGTCTCCCGGCACTGGGAGGCCTTTTTACACACACACACACACACACACACACACACACACACACACATAAGCACACACGCTCACATTCGCAGGCGCTCCAAATTGTTCGATTAAGTGGGTCATCCTCTCCTACAGTCTCTTGAAAGAGAAATGAGCTTTTTTTTGTGGGTTTCTAGCCGAGAGGCAATCGCACCCTTCCATGGTTTTGGCTGCACCTTTTAAGAGTATTTATGGAAATGACAGTACAGCACTCTGGAGGGCTGCACACTGCTTGGTTGCTTAATGTGTGTGTTGCATGTGTATCCATGTGTGCATGTGTGTATATGCACAGGGAGCATTTAGTTGTTGTGTGAATATCAGCTGGCGTCTGCAGTAGTGCACAACTAATGATGTGTATGTCTAAGTGTTTGGTCTGTGGTTGGTTATTTATTCACTGGGCGATGAGCTGGGTCTGTATTACTTGAATAGGACTGAGCCGCGACACCGCCACTGCACATTTGGCAGGAGTGCACCGAGGCTGACCTGTCACTGTGAATGAAGGCCAAATATCTTACAGCCCATCCACTTTGGCTGTCTGAGAGAGAGACACTGAGGGGGAAGGTAAAAGCGAGAGGGAGCTGAAGTGTCCATCTCTTTCTCTATCTGTCCGTCTGTCTCTTTGGACAGCTCTGCAGCGATCCAGTCAGATTAGTCAGATCAGTTGTTGGACTGTTTCGCCTCCAACAACCACAGCTGCACAGGAAACGATGCTGTCTGAAATAAATAGGCTTCAAATGAAGTGATGGTTGATGGTCAATGGTATATTTCTCATGGTTGGCCATGGTGAAGGCACCTGAGACATATGGGTACGGGAATACAGTATAGAGCCAACAGATGACCACAATGACAGAAAACATTGTTGATGGGTATGTAGGCTACACATCATCTGGAAGGATAAATTGATCAAATGTTGCCCTAAATAAACAATACAGAAAGCAATAATATTTTTGGAATTTTTTTTGTTTTGTACATAAGAATGCAGAATAATTCTATGAACACGCGAGTTAACTCTGGCTTGCGAGTTCTGTTGGCTTGTTTTTTTTCCATAATGGCTGAAGAAATTAAGAGCTTCTCCTGAAGTGCAGTCACTCACTCTCCAAGAACACAAGAGTTACTTGAGAGAGTTAACATTAACCAATGGGTACATATTAGGAGACTAGACAGGAGCTCCGGAGAGGATGCCTGGCTAGTGAGCAAGCTAGCTTGTCCATCTCCAGAGCTGGCTGGTTAGCTATCTTGTCTCCAGCGGTCCCCCCCTTCTCTCCTCCCAGTGAAGTAGTGTCCTAGTGGAGAAGAAGAAGGCAGAGGGAACGTAGACCCAGCTCTGTCGCTAGCCACCAGCCTGCAGTTGGGCTCATTTTCTGAAACCAGTGTAACATTAGCATGAAAGGATGGTGGAATTAGCAAGGTAACTAGCTAACTGGCCAGCTGCTAAATGGGCAGAATTTAACAAAAATATGCTTCATCCACATTCTGCTGTTACACTGTGGGAAAACACATTATCATCACCATATAAGCGATGACTTTTTTAGGATCATTTTCAGTGTTGCATAGCCAGCATTGTGCTGAATAGCTTGCTAATTCCACCATGTTTTGATGCTACATTGATGCTACATTAACAAAATTAACAAAATGAATCCTGAAAATCAGCCCAACAGCGGGCCATCTCTTCATCTCTCTGATAGTTTAGTCTATAAGCAACATTTCTCTCGATCGCTCTAAGAATTTAGCCAGCTGCTTTGCAGCAGCAATAATGACTGAGGAGGTTAGACTATTTGCAACATTTTTCTCCGTCTCTGAAATACTTCACCGATATTTTTGCTCGCTAAAGCCTGTAGAATAACAGTTTATCATCTCAATTATATGCTATATCGATTCTGGAACCTGACAACAAGCAGGATAGCATTTTTGATGTATAACTTTAGAATAGAATATATACTATCTTGATCCCTTTAAGGGGGAAATTTGACCACTGCATTTGACCCATCCCTGTATAAAGGGAGCAGTGGGCTGCCATTGATCGGCACCCGGGGAGCCGGGGCTCAGTGTATTGCTCAGGTACACTTCGACACGTGACACATCCCAGTCGGGGATCGAGCCGTTGACCTTCCGGTTCCCAGACGACCTCTTAACCCAGTGCGCCACGGTCACCCCCAATCATTTTAGCCCACTACTCTGAGCTGATGTGTGTTTGTCTCCAATCTTTGCTTTGTTTGGCCTTCAGCGAACACAGTGACGTAATCATGTCGTTGGCTGTAAAAGGGTCGATAGTCAGTGTTATTACGGCATCATCAGTTCAGATATTACATTCAGTTAATAATTGCTGGGTAATAAAATGATGTAATGTAATTTCACTATCCAGGTTTTACTACATTTTCCAATACATTTAAAGGGCTATTTTGCCATTTCATTATAATCAATATTATTACGAGTATAAGTACCATTATTTTGTCATTTCAATTGATCCTTTGTCTAGTGAGCATTTGTGCAAAGCTGTAACACACAGTTTTTTGCTTTTTCCCATCACATTATACATATGTCCTGAATTCACACAAATTGAGTCATTGTACATACTTTGCTTACTCATATTCTTAATAGTACCTTATTTGGTTGTTTTTCTTCTTTGAAGGTACTACACTCACACACTGGCTAACAGCTAGCCTAAATATTGTTCCAAGGAAATGTTATCATAGTTACATCATAACCGTTTCATAAATCGTTGTCATTTTGCAAATATCTATACTAATCCATCACCTGCCACAGAGACAGGACAGATAAATTTCATCTCGACCAGGTTGTCAAAAGTGGACAACAATACAGGTGGTGAAGTGACAAAGATGTATTGGCTGTCCCAAGAAGGCCGATGCATATTTTAGGTGTTTATGCCCTTGTCTGCTTGATAGGTGCCAAATAATTCGATAATTGTCGTCACATAGTATCATAACCTGTATCATAAGAGTTGTTGCTTATATTAGATTCTGAAATCCCATATTATTCAATGACAGTAAAACATTTTCATTCAAAATACAATATAATCACAATGTCAAAATCAAAATGTGACATGTGTAACATTTAGTGGCATCTAGTGGATTATAGTAAATACCCCTCAGTTTACCCCTCACTTTTCCAAGCATGTTCAACTGGAGCAACTCTCACTTCACCTGCTCTCTTCATCACAGCGGCCTACCTGCGTGCGGTTGGTGTGTGTGTGCATGTTTGTTTGTGTCTCTGTGTGTGTGTAGTTGGAGGAGCTCAAGCCTGTTTAATGCCGAGTTTTGGTAAGCATCCCTACCTTCAGATAACGTAAAACGTGAATTGTTCTCTCGAGCCAGTGTTTGTTAGTGTTTGTCTGTTCTGGGCTGCTGTAGAAACATGCCGGTGCAACATGGCGGACTCTGTGGAAGACGACCCGCTCCCTATGTAGATATAAATGGCCTTTTCTAAGATCACGAAAACACTGCAAACTTAGTTTTAGGTAACATAGTTATGGGCAACATATTCCACTTCCGCCAATTAATCCCCCCAAATGTTACACACTGTTCCTTTAAGTAAGCATTACGCCCCAGTTTCAACCAACAATATCATGACATCCATCAATCAATCTGCAACTTTTAGTGATGCGGAAGGTGTGTGTGGAGCCACAGTCCTCTGAGCTCGGAATCACGCTACATTCTAAGCCCACCCACTTTTTAGCAGTCCAATCAAATACAAAGAATTGAAATTGAAATCCCACTTGTACCAGTCCACCCCTCAAATGTTCTGTTCCAGTGGTTAATAGTCACAGTATTGAAGTTAAAGACACTCTAACTTCTGTTTCACTGGGACATCTTTGATGTGTTAACAATGTATTTATGTTTCTGTTTGTTAAGGATAGCAACTGTAAAACCCTTGTGGGTGACTTCATTGTCTACCAGGAAACAATGTAGGTGGTCATAATGTAGGTGGTTTGATCCCATCATACTGTGTGAGAAATACCAGCATGTACTTTTGAAATTTTTGGAAAGCATCTGTGCAGGATGAGACTTTATGGTGTATGATATTCATATAGCCGAGTAAAGTTGTGTGTGTGTGTGTGTGTGTGTGTGTGTGTGTGTACCTTTTGCTGCATACGTCTGCACTCTAGCAGCAAGGTTGACATGAAGCTGAGAAGCAGTGTGAAGGGCGCAGCACCTCAGGAGGAATGACACAACACATGCGCACACACACTCATATACAGTACACACAAATACACCTCCTCTCCTTTCTTTTCTTCTCTCTCTTTGATGACTCATCCCACCCAGGAACAGCGAGTGAGGGAGGAGAGAGACAGAGGAGACGGATGGGAGTGTGCAAGGGACGACACCCCAGTGGAGAGGGAAAGACTAGTTTATAGATTCACAGAGGGAACATATGGCACAAAACATTTTCTTATTGACCTTTTATTTCAATGCTATGCTAATCCGATTGTGTGTCATTGTAAAAGTTATTCACAGCCGTTTATTCCCAGCAAACAGCAATATGATTCTCATCTGTCCCCAAATGATTCCCGTAACATTTTCTTTTTGTTTTAAAACCCTTTTTCTTCTTTGCGTTGCAGCATTCAGCTATGAACAACGGAAATCCCTCTAACCAGCTCAGCAGCACGCTGAGCTCCGCTCCAGTCTGTCCTGCTGCTCTGCTCATTTGATATCTGTCAGAGAGATCCCAAACTTCTATGCTTTCCAGGTCTGTATCACTGTGCATCACAGACTGTAGACCCAATTCTTAACTCTCTCCAAATCCCACAGTCTCTAAGTCTTTATCTTATGGCGTGAGGGTATTTGAGGAGGTAGATAGACTCCTGAGCAGCAGGGATGTTTTCACAAAGAGGTGATTCTACTGCGCTGAAGGAGGTTCGCTATTGCGCTGGCTGGTTTGCAGAGGATATGTCTGTATTGCTGACTGCTGCAAAGTCCAGAGATAGTTGAGTGGTCAGGTCCCATGTGCACGTAGAGCAACATGCAGCTTATGCCCCTAGTGCACCATTAATATATCCTTACTGTACTTTTAAGGGCACTAGGTTGCTCATTGGTTAGCTATATCTGATAGAAAGGTCCCACATCTGACTAGAGTTAGACCGATCTTTTTTTCAAATTTGATATCAGACGGTATTGCATCGCTCATGTAATGATAAAATGCTTTTTATTTATATTTCACGTATGCCCTCCAGCCCTGTGAGTTCTGTGAAGAGAGCCCAGCCCAACAGGAGGCTTTGCTTGTCAGGCCCTGAGCGTGCTGAGTGTGTACTTGTCGGCGTGCGTACGTCCTTGTGTCAGTTTGTCTGCTCCAGTGCACGCAGTGTTGTACTTATGTGTCTGAGCGCAGCACCAACTCCAGCTGCAGCGAGATTTATAATATTGCACGCCGGTGTGAGTGTGAATGTGGATTCTGTCGCCCACTGGGCCTCACACACATTTCAAAATAAACGGCTTCCACCGAGGATTACTATCGATCCGTGTGGGGCTCTCAGATGCATTTGGAAAGAGAGAGAGAGACAGACAGAGTGCACAACTTCCTCTCTCTCTCTCGCTCGCTCCCTCTCTCTCTTAGTCTTCTGAGGAATGTTTTGTGTCTGCCTGTCTGCAGAAAAAGTGTTAGGGATGATTTGAAAACACAGTCCACTGAAGTGTTACATTGACAAACCACTGCTAGCTGTCTTTCAGACGTATGAAACAAAGTGTGTGTGTGTGTGTGTGTGAGTGTGAGGAAGAGAGGGAATGGTAAAAGAAGAGAGGGAGACTGTAACACCCCCCTCTCACTTATTTCCCTCTCTGAAGTAAGTCAAAATATCTTTTGCTTGTCAGACTTCAGGGAGAGATGCGGTGAGAAACAAATCGGAGAAACACATGGGGACACATGGGGAGAGGAAATAAAGAGGCTGTTTGATTGACAGCCAATAGGCCTGCCTGTTTCCTGTCACACACATGATTGCTGACCCACCCCTCTGCCCGGCTGAGGCCTCTGGGTAGACAAGCTATAGATGGCAGCCCCATTTAAAGAATGAAGGATCATGAATGGGTGGACGCCTCCCAGGCCGCTCACTGTCTCTGGGCTGTGCGCACGTGTCTGTGTGTGCGTATTGCATGCGTACATGAGAATGTTAGATTCAGCATTTTACCCCATTTCACCCCGTTACGCTGAGCCTTAATCTGTCTCTCTTATTAATACCTCTGCAGTTTGTTTTTAGCATGTCCAGCTGGACGAGAACACAAAACTGTTGTTGACAGTTTGCTGCCTTATACGGCGTCTCTACGTCACTCCTCCGCATTCCAAATATGGTAACTTCCGTTCATTGGCTGCAAAAAAAAACACCATGGTGACCAAGATCCAAAATCGTGGAACTCGAGGCTTCAAAACGGAAGTCCACAAACCAATACAGCCTGGGTTGTAGTTGTATATCTTCAAAATTTAACACACCAATGGTCTAAAATCATCAGGGCTGTGTGGGTGTGGTTTCATCATTTGGCTGACAGTGGGCTCGGAACCATCAACACAAAATTGCAATCAGCATTTGACAACTGACCCCGGCCCACTTGAAACCAGTGACAAGAGCACAGACAAAATGTAACTCGCACAATATATTGTATTCACGTTAAAAAGTTGACTGACAAGATATTTTTTGTTGCCGTTAAGAAACAAATCTGCCCGAAAATCGCATCGTGTTTGTTGACACGTCCACCAGCCCCACCTAACTAATGTGCATAATTGAGATAGCAGTCACAGTGTTACTACCAGGTGAAACGCAAAGGCCCACGATCAGATGCTGTTATTTAAATAACTTATCCAGATACAGACTGCATGTTTAAATGGTATATTACTCATTCAGCTAGCCTGAGTGCTGGATCTGATTAACAGCTGAATTTGACCCAACTCTTCACCCTCAAAGCCAAATCTGCAATATCTGCAGCCTTACTTGGGCTCACATTTGGTCATCTGGCACCAGAACACAGCGGCAATCAGCCAGACTTTGATACAGTTTTTTTACAGTTTCTTGTGGACCCTAAAAATCGCCACATATTTCTGAGGTTAACCGCACTACCTGGACTCTCTGCCTCACTCTTTCACTCCCTCTCTGTTGTCCCTCATTCATTCCTCCTCTCCTCTTCCTCTCCTCTCCTCCTCTGTTTTGTGGGGCTCAGAGATAAGATCTCCTTCAATGGCAAACTTTGGGAGACATCTTAAAGATCCCCACTGTCACTTCAGCTTAATGCAGCCCTCTGGGCTCTCAGTACACACACACACGCACACACGCACACACACACACACACGCACACACAGCCTCCCACTAATAATAGGGGCAGGGAGAGGCAATCTGGATTCGAGGACTCGTAAACACACTTCTCTCTCCCAACAATTCTCTTTGATCTTTATCAAACAAAACAGTTTCCTTGGTGTATTTTGTGCTTCCATCTCTCTACTTGAACAAGCTCGGTGTACTTTTCCCACTTCGATTTCCCCACCCATAAATAAAATGAAAGCACATTTGGATTTCCTGACTGTGGGCTTTAGGCCCTTCACTGCCACGTCTGTCAGAACCATTAATTCAGAAGTGTGCAAGCAAGTTCTGCATAACTGTTTCTTGGGGCAACATGTTTACATCTCAAAACAGTTCATTTGCATTTCTAATCAAATTGGGTTTATTTTTAGCAAGGCGCTGGGATAGTAGACAAGCAGTACTAGAGTTTTTGAAGGAATTGAATGGATCATCAGAGCACCTTTTCACCTCAAACAGCAGTCAGCAAAGCTGTGCAGCGCTACTCTGGTTGTCTAACTAAGAATGAGTTCAAGCTTTCCTGTTAAGGGTTCCCACTTCCTGTGTTCCAGGGAAAAAAAATCATGTCCTTCAGTTTCTGGATCCCATGGTCCATAATGATCTAATCTCTGTCTCCTATAGGCGGGCAGTTGCTATGGCAACCTGATGACGCTCTGAGAAAGGACGAGAGGTTGAAAAGGGAGGGAGGTGTAGTGAGATGAGGAAAAAGGTGGCTGCACTAAAGATTGAGTATATTTAAGTCGATGAGTCACTCGGTTGAAAAAAAGAAGCTATATGCCATTACTCACAGTTGCAGTCTTTGATTGTGCTTCACACAGACATTCAGTTTAGAAACTACAGTATGTTGGAAGTGGGTGAAGGGGAGTCCTAGGCGTTTGTGCATGTGTGTCGGTGATGCTGACCATAGATGGATTTTCACTCACAATATACAGGAAGTGGTTTTAAAGGCTGCTTGACTAGATCCTGACTTCAGCACAGACAACGTTAAAATAATGGTTAACTATCTGAACAAATGGGTCAGACAGAACTCAGACGTGATCATGTGCAGAGGACATGTCCCCTCCATGCTCCATCTATAATGGCTCCTACACCGTTGCATGTCTCTCTGCCTCTGCACCGGCCCTGTACCCTGCTGTTGCCATAGCGACCACTCGGGTACAGACTCAAAACAACTTACTGACAAAAACCTACATTTTACCTTTGGATGTTAACAGCTCCATATGAGCCTTAGATGAATATAACAGCAGCTATCTGTGGCAATAGATGATATAGCTTATAGTATTTTACAATTATGTTTGTGGTATCTGGAAAGTTATGTGCCGCCAATGTATCATTTGCATGCACTGAAAACCCTGCTAAAGCATTTGATGTGATTTAGGATATTAGTTTTCATGAGTTTGCTTTATTGTATTTTGGTGGTAGGAGAGTGTATGTTGTGTATGCATACTCCAAAATAGACTTTGTCTAATAAGTCTTCTTCTTTTGGTTCTGGTTCTTTGTCCTTAATAAACAGCTCCTATTTGACTTGTTCTATTTTTGTTTGTTTTGTTATTATGGTTAGAAAGAGCTATAGATGCAATAATGCCCCAAAAATGTGTGAATCGTCTTGTCAAAATAATAGACGATCTTTGTTTGTACCTTCCGTATACACTGGCATTCTTTCTGTGAAAGCTGGCGCTAGGACCCAGGGCGGGCGCTTGGGGAAGTCCTCTGCTGCTGGCGGGGCAAGGCAGAGCACACCGAAACACACACGTCCACGCACACAATCATACACTAACACACACTCGCTGAGCTCTTCTCCGACAGAGGAGAGAGAGCGCGAGCGCAGAGAGAGGGATAAACAGAGGGAGAGAGAGAGAGAGAGACTATAGGAACGCAGCGGCTTGTGTGTGCGTGCGTGCGCGCGCGCGTGTGTGCGTGTGTGTGTGTGTGAAGGTACGCTCGCTCGGTGGTAGAAACGACTGGCGGGGCGGATATGGAGGGGCTCGGGAAAAACGCTGGGAACTGACCGAGCACCGAGACGAAGAGAGGGTCAGAGAGAGAAGAGAGAGAAAGGACGGACGGACAGCACGGAAGGAAGGAAGGAAAGGAGGAGAGGAGGAGAGATAGAAGTCTGACAGAGGAGCGGAAGACTGTGAAGAACGGGCTCGTCTGGAACACAGAAGGATCCTAAGGTGACTTTATGGGGCTTTCATGGCTGTACGCAGGTCCGTCAGAGGTGTGTGTGTGTGTGCGGGGTGTTGACATGTGCTGCATGGCTCGGCACTTAAAGGGAAGAGTGTAGGTAGGCGTGTGTGTGTAAGGGGTAGGCAAATGTGTGTGTAGCAGCCTATATATATATATATATATATATATATATATATATATATATATATATATATATATATATATATATATATATATATATATATATATATATATATATATATATATATATATATATATACACGTGTGTGTGTGTGACAGATAGTTTTTAGGGTTGTTTTTCCACAAGCTATAAAAGGGCTAAAGTGTGTAAGCGAGCTGAGCTGACCGCCGTAAACTGGAGTGAAGGGATCAAAAGGAGTGGATACTTTTAAGGGAACAGCGTGATCCCATTCCAACACACACACCCACACGCACGCACACACACGCACACACATACACAGGTAGGCTACTTGAAGTTGAGCTAGAGGAAAGGCGGAGGTAACGTAACTCTTTTAAGAGTCCATTTTGAACCCCTTTCCTTCACTCTGTGTGTGTGTGTGTGTGTGTGTGTGTGTGTGTGTGTGTGTGTGTGTGTGTGTGTGTGTGTGTGTGTGTGTGTAAACACAGTTTTCGGTGCAGCAGGTATCACACACAGACTTTGGTAGGTTTCCAAAGCACCATAGACTGGATCTTTTAGTTTTCTTGGTTGACACTGAGGCTGGATCGCTTTAGTGTTTGTGCATTTGTATGTGTGTGTGTGTGTGCGCATGTGTATATGTGTGTGCCATATACGGCAAACAGGTTGAGGGGAGGCAGATCTGATCAGACGCACAGCAACAGAGGAGAGCGTGGCACAGGCTGAGCAGCAGCACATTGGATTACACACACACCAATACACACACACACACACACACAAACTCTGTGGCCAGCAGAACAGCTGGGAGAAGTGTGTGTGTGTGTGTGTGTGTGTGTGTGTGTGTGTGTGTGTGTGCCTGAAAGCGTTTCACATAATGCATGCCTCTGCCTTTGCACGAGCAGGACTGTTTGCTTGTCTATTATCTTTTGCTGCTGTGTGTGTATGTGTATGTGTGTGGTGTGTGTGTGTGTGTGTGTGTGTGAGAGAGAGATAGTGTGTGTACCCAATTGAGGCTGTGTAAATATGTATGTGCAGGGAAAGAATGTTCTGTCGTCTCTTCAGACAGACGCTGTGTGTGAGTCTACCCTACCTCCCCTGGTCTGAAGACAGTAGGTGGAGGAGGGTTAAGGGGGGGCAGGAGGGAGGAAGAGCGATCAGATGACCGAGAGTAAAGCAGATGAGAAGATTCATCCAGCAGCAAGGGATGAAACAGACGAGAGAGGAAGGAGAGGATGATGGAGATTTTAGTACAGCAGGAGGATGGAAAGAAAGCGGAGGAGACGGAGTGAAGGAGACAGGGGCCGACATGCTCTCTCCAGGAGTGCTCGGAGTGCTGCTCATTCATAATTCACCTCCATGCCAAACGTTCATTCACATATTGACCCCCCATGGCTGCGCTCAATGGAGTTCTCGCCCCTCCACCTCTCCCTGTCTCTCAATGGACACCCCTGCGGTGTAACGTTCAGTTAGCCCGCTTCTTTTTCACTTTGGAGACAGCTGAGTTTCTCAGAGGAAGCCCGCGCTGTTTTTGTCCGTTACGGCTCTTTTGACGCCGGGAGTTTTTCGGCTCTGATGTGAGATTGAATTGTTTAAATTGAATATTGAATTCAGACTCGGCCCTAGACACAGATAATCGGTATGGATGGCTCAGTGGGTTAGTGCTCTCAGAACAACTGATGTTAGTCTGATTCCCTCAACACAGCCACAACAGTCCATAATGGATCTATAATTCACGTGTGAATGAATTGACAAGTCTGTTTAGAATAAAAGCACAGACGCCAGCGCATGATTTATTCAGTGTAAATACTAAAAAATGGCTGTTTTAATATTTCTGACTGTATTAGCCGTGCCTTGAGCTACACCATAACCCACCACTGTGCTGTGGTCAGCTGGAGCCCATGAGCCATATGGCAGAGTTTAAAATGCAAAGTCAGAAAAAAGTGTACTGCAGAGGTAGGGGTGCAACAGATCACAAACCTCACAGTTCGGTTCGGATCATGGTTCTTGAGTCACGGTTCGGATCATTTTTCGGATCAACAAAGAAAGGGGGAGGAGTCAAATATAACTTTGCTTTCTATTTGTTAATTAAAGAACTTCAAGAACACTTAAAGCAAAGAACTTTGGGCTATACAGTCTTGCATAAAAACAAAAAATTGAAGATGTCCAATTTGAAACAAAATCAAATAAATAAATAAAACATTCAAATATACTCAATTCTGTTAAGTTTAAGTGCAACATGAGGTATGTTGATACTCTCATCCTTTGATCAATATTGAAAGAAAGAAGCAGCCAGTGAGCTAGCTTTCACTGTTCAGACTGAACTGCTAGACAACAACTTGGGTCTAAGTTTACTTCCTGTCAGGTTATGTCATTCAAATACGCAATAATGTTACATTACTGTGACATTATTTTCAAAAATATGAGAATATCTACATTGTCTGGGGAGAGGGTAGACCTTTCTGTGGTGACTGGAATATTACTATTGGGCCTGTGTAGCTTCCACTCTACTGCTTCTGTCAGCACTTGCGCCAGGTGTGTGTCTGTGTGACTCTCACAGAGGGGGCGTGTCTTCAGCATGAATCCCACTCCGCCGTGATGAAGTGAGCGGTCACAGTCACGTAGCTCTCTGTTGCCCTGGAGGTCCACCCGTCTGTGGTGATGGCAACAAAGGATGCCTTAGATCAGCGGTTCCCAAACTTTTTAGGCCGCGCACCCCCTTCTACATCCCGACCGGGTTCGCGCACCCCCCCCCCCCCTTAATAAAAAAAAGAAAAAAAGAAGCAACAGAGCCTTTTAAGCCTTCATAGCCGCATAAGAATCGGACCAATGAGAGAACAGTTTGCTCGCGCGTGGCATTTGTTTACAAGATTTAGTCCGCTGTTAAATGTTGCAGTGTGAACACGAACCGAACAAAGGAGCAACTGCAACAAAGCAAACGAACTGAAGGTGTGAAAACGCCCTGAAACACTGCAACAAAGTTTCAATAACTTTCAGTGACACAAGGCGTCACTTTTAAAGAGCAATACGGATGCGAGGACACACGCTCAGAGGCAGATTATCACATTTAATTTACAATTAATGAGCGACTAATGTAGCCAGGATGTCTTCGGACAAAGCATCGATGCGGCGCGACACAGTGTTGTTGGACACCGGGATCATGTCCAACTTTTTTGCTTCTTTCTCCCCAATCATACATTCCACCATCTCTCTGGCAGCTGGCGAGCTCACGTCTTCGGCGATTGTGTGCGGTAGCCCCTTTCTCGCTATTCTGTAACCAGATATGAAGCCCGTAGTGCGTCATTTATAGACCCAACACATGAATGAGACTCCAGTTGTTTTTGGCTGTTTTGTAACTCCTCCAATTTGGATATAAACAATGTAAGGGGCTTTTGACTTGCACTGGCATGCTTGGTGTTCAGGTGGCGACGTAAATAAGAGCTTCAGACTGTTAGCCAGAACCTCACTGCACACCACGCACTGTGGCTTTGGGCAATCTGCGTTGCCAATCCAAGTGAAGCCCAGACACACATACTTTTCATCATATTTCCTCTTTTTTTCCCAGTCTGATGCTCACCCTCGTTTCCTCTTTTTTCACCTTGACTCCGCGATGGGCCGATGTGCTCCCGATTTGTCTGTGCTATCCCTTCCTCCTTTCCGGTCTCCTCCGTCTCATCTTCCTCTGACTCTGGCTCGATTTCTTCTCCCGGTCTCTCCCCAACGCACCTCTCCGTTCCCCTCGCCTCCGATTCCTCTCTCTCTCTCTGTCCCTCTCCTCTTTTACGACTGATAGCTTCAGATGTCCCACCTGACAGTTTTTAAATTAAAATTACATTTTTTTTTAAATATTTAATATTATTACACCATCAGACCGCCATTACACTTTTCCTCTCGCGCACCCCCTAGAGGCAGCTCGCGCACCCCCAGGGGTGCGCGCACGCCACTTTGGGAATCCCTGCCTTAGATAATTCGTCCACAATCCTGATCTTTTCCTTTTCATAGAGGCCGTGAACGATCTTCATACTGAAGTGGGTGCGTGAGGGGATTTCATAGCGTGGCTCAAGCACTTTAACCAGATTTTGAAATCCTTTGTTTTCCACACAGTATGGCCTCGTGTCTGCAGCAAAAAAGACCCCAATAGATGCTGTAATAGCTTTAGCCCGGTCTGATTCTGCCACAAGTGCTTTCTTAAATACCGCGATGATACCTTGTTGTTGTTGTTGTTGTGCCTTGGCCCCTGTCGCTGACAGACCTGGATGGTGGCGCTTCATATGTGTGGACATGCCCGATGTATTACCGTTGTCATGTCTTTCTCTTTAAACAGCGGCTCCATACCGTAACTGTTTCGTCCACCACGCTCATCCCATCATTATAAGTTACAGGGAAGACAAAATGCTCCCAAACTTGCGACTTAAATGACGCCGGGGCTTCTCAAGTTGCTCCGCTCGCCATGACTTTCACCGTTAAATGCTTCTAACACGCTCCGTTCACGTGAACACACTACTGCTTTATACCTGTTCACTGACACTTTGCATTGATATTAGGGGACTTGTTACTTGAAAAGGAACAACAGCAGCAGTAAAAAAAAATAAAATACTCAATTAATCCGCAGTTCACAAGTGTGCCGTACCATGGGTTGTGATCCGAACCGATCATGGATCGATCCGAGATCCGTTACACCACTATGCAGAGGTATGTCCAGCTCAAAGGTAAACACTAAAGAAGTACAGCTTATCAGCAAAAGTACATAATATACTGACTGTTTTAGTTGTTTATGTCCGATGGACTGGTAGCATGTTTACTCAGTGAGAAGAGGATATAGAAGGTACAGTGTTGACATTGTATCTCTGACTGTCTCTGCTAAAAGGGTCAAGTTGTTGTTATGAGGTCATATAGTACGACGAGTTCCTACAGCTGCAGTCATGTAAAGATACAGCATCTATAGTAGGAGAGTGAGACACATCATCTATACATACAGAGTGAGATACAGCATCTATACAGAGTGAGATACAGCATCTATAGTAGGAGAGTGAGACACAGCATCTATACATACAGAGTGAGACACAGCATCTACAGTAGGAGAGTGAGATACAGCATCTACACATACAGAGTGAGATACAGCATCTATACATACAGAGTGAGACACAGCATCTACAGTAGGAGAGTGAGATACAGCATCTACACATACAGAGTGAGATACAGCATCTATACATACAGAGTGAGACACAGCATCTACAGTAGGAGAGTGAGATACAGCATCTACACATACAGAGTGAGACACAGCATCTACAGTAGGAGAGTGAGATACAGCATCTACACATACAGAGTGAGATACAGCATCTATAGTAGGAGAGTGAGATACAGCATCTATAGTAGGAGAGTGAGATACAGCATCTATAGTAAGAGAGTGAGATTCAGCATCTATAGTAAGAGAGTGAGATTCAGCATCTATAGTAGGAGAGTGAGACATACGGAGTGAAGTACAGCATCTATACACACAATAGTGAGATACAGCATCTATAGTAGGAGAGTAAGATATAGCATCTATACATACAGAGTGAGATACAGCATCTATAGTAGGAGAGTAAGATATAGCATCTATACATACAGAGTGAGATACAGCATCTATAGTAGGAGAGTAAGATAGAGCATCTACACATACAGAGTGAGGTACAGCATCCATAGTGGAAGAGTAAGGTACAGCATCTATACAGAGTGAGATACAGTCTCTATACAGAGTGAGATACAGTATCTATACAGAGTGAGGTACAGTCTCTATACAGAGTGAGATACAGTATCTATACAGAGTGAGGTACAGTATCTATACAGAGTGAGGCACAGGATCTATACAGAGTGAGATACAGCGTCTATACAGAGTGAGGTACAGCATCTATACAGAGTGAGATACAGTATCTATACAGAGTGAGATACAGTATCTATACAGAGTGAGATACAGCATCTATACAGAGTGAGATACAGCATCTATACAGAGTGAGATACAGCATCTATACAGAGTGAGATACAGCATCTATACAGAGTGAGATACAGCATCTATACAGAGTGAGATACAGCATCTATACAGAGTGAGGTACAGCATCTATACAGAGAGTGAGGTACAGCATCTATACAGAGTGAGATACAGCATCTATACAGAGTGAGATACAGCATCTATACAGAGTGAGATACAGCATCTATACAGAGAGTGAGGTACAGCATCTATACAGAGTGAGATACAGCATCTATACAGAGTGAGATACAGCATCTATACAGAGTGAGATACAGCATATATACAGAGTGAGATACAGCATCTATACAGAGTGAGATACAGCATCTATACAGAGTGAGATACAGCATCTATACAGAGTGAGATACAGCATCTATACAGAGTGAGATACAGCATCTATACAGAGTGAGATACAGCATCTATACAGAGTGAGATACAGCATCTATACAGAGTGAGATACAGCATCTATACAGAGTGAGATACAGCATCTATACAGAGTGAGATACAGCATCTATACAGAGTGAGATACAGCATCTATACAGAGTGAGATACAGCATCTATACAGAGTGAGATACAGTATCTATACAGAGTGAGATACAGCATCTATACAGAGTGAGATACAGCATCTATACAGAGTGAGATACAGTATCTATACAGAGAGTGAGGTACGTCTGTCTCAGTACAGTGAGTTGTGGCGCTGCCACTGTCGTTCAAGGGTTTGTTTCCCAGTGGAACCAAGTCTACTAATTATAGTTAAACTAATTAAAGGCATGGTCCACCCCCCTAAAGAGAAAGATTATTAAAGCAACTTCATTCATTAACCCTTTTTTATCGGTTAATGAAAACGTGACTTGAGATAGCTCCAAAATAAGAACATCCAAGGCATTATTAGGTGACTGTTTGTTAGCCTTACCTTTCACTGGCCTGGCTAGCTTGTCTACTTGTAACAGAAGAAGAGGATCAATGAAGGAGACACTTTTAACGAAACATATTCCAGCAACTCAGCAACTCAACAGAATGAGTGTCTGGATAAATATCAGCTAGTTATCTGATATTTATCCAGATCTAAAAGTAGTTTTTAATAATCAGTTCAGAATTAAATGTATCCATTGTAATTTAAAGGTGCAACGTGTAATGCCTAGCCACCTGCTCCAAATAGGGGGCAGCATTTCACCTCTACTAATTGGGTCCATACAGTCATATTCAAAACACTATCTGCCTACTTACAGCAGGGCAAGAATATGAAAATAATCAACCAACTGCTGAAACTCTGAGAGCCGGTCAAAATAACACTACTATGTTGTAATCTTCACATGTGGCATCGGCATATAGTTTTAAGTTCGCCAAATGTGTGCTGAGTCTAACCTGCATAACGGCAGCAACAGAAGGTTTGCTGATACGAACATTCTAATTCCTACCTACGAAGCTTCCATTAGTCGGCTGCACAACACCAGACCTGTTGCTCCAAGTTAGAGCGGGTTGTCTTTCAATCGGAACATCAGCGGTTCAATGTTGATGTGTACTTGGGCAAGACAGTTAACCCCAAATTGCTCCCGAAGGCTGTGCCATCAGTCTATGGATGGGTGTGAATGACATGTAGTGTTAAAACGCCAAGTCCATTTACCATTTCGAATTGCTGAACAAATCAGAGATGTCAATCAGAGGTCTGGAACCAGCATACCAATCGTGGTCATTCAGCAGTAAACATGCTAGCAGATTAGCTTGTTAGCGGTAGAACTAGCTGGGCTACCTCATGTGACCCTCACCTTGTAGGACAGTTAGCATCACGCTGGTTCCCTCCACAAAAAGACAATGGGTTGTTTCCTTTGGATTTTGGATTATTGCCGAAAACAAGCTCTGTGGCAAACAAACGTTTATGAAATGTACATGTTTTGTTCAGCAAGACAATCTTCACAAATATATATTTTTATGATTTTTAAAGGGTGAATGCAATCAACAAAAGTGAAAAGCAAACATAAGGTTATAAACAAACGACACCACGATCACGTGACTTCCCGTCACCACCACCAAATGTGACTCCAAATGTCCAATATTTAACCCTTTAATGAGCTGCATTTGAAGAATCTGTGATGTCCTCAAATCCTAAAGTTCCTTCCTAGTTTACTGAACTGAGTGAGATCTGTGTAGATGTTTTAAACATTGTCAGCCAGCTGGGCAGAAATTGTAGGATTATGAAATGTAACAAATATTGTAGACAGAAAGACGTCAGCAGGTGTAAAAATAGATTTTATAAATGGGGGAAAAAGTGTTATATGTTTACGAGGGGTGATGTCATCCTTTGGTTTAGATCCATAGCTGAGGAATGGGAGTATCAGCCGGCTCAGCTTTGGCTCGGCTAGCTGTTGTTTGCTTTTTTGTGCTTTTAAAGAAGCAGAGTTCAAGGAGTTGCAGTTTGTGTGTGTGTGTGTGTGTGTCTCTGTCTCTGTGTGTGTTGTTTTCAGTGGTGGAGGCATGCACACGGTGACGCTGCTCTGGTTACCAAGCAACACAGGAACGTGGGTGGAAGGATTTCCTGTCCTTAGGAAGCTTTGTTTATAAGTGGGGGGAGAGTGAGCGTGTATGTATATGCACGTGTGTGTGTGTGTGTAGATTTCAGTGTGCATTTCAGCTGTATGCTTGAGTGCTTGTGTGTTTTTAATGCACTCTTCGCCTCAAGTAAAAGTGCTAGAGAAAAGTCACTTAAGACACTCACACTGTGTGCACTGTACACATAGAGGAAAGGCAAAAGGGCCCTTTCTCTTCTGTTGAGTGTGATTTGCGTTGCATAACCTCCTCTCCTGCCCCAACACTCTCACCATGTCACCGCCGCCACGCTCATGCCAGGCCGCCTCCCGCAAATTATGTCATCAGCATGCCTCATTTTATGTCTCCTCTCACACATGAGATTGCAATTATATGTTCTTTGCCCTGCATGCGATCACTAAAGAAAAACACACACGCAGCATGGCCGTCCTGCAGGCGTTGGACCCCGCCATTACGTAATTGACATTGAGTGAATGGGGTGACGTCAGCTTAGCTCGCTCTGACTCTCAAACTGTCTTTCTGGCTAGCTACAGTGATGTCATAAGTGGATGCAGCCATACACGGTGTGTGTGTGTGTGTGTGTGTGTGTGTGTTGGCATGCATTATCATGTGTGGAGACAGAAATGACCTCAGGAACCATGTGATTTATATAATGTGTTTACTCCTCCTCTTTTATGCTCTTCCTTCCCCTTAAAGTGAGAAGACTTTACAGCTAATAGATATTTTATTGTGCTGTGTGTGTTGTTCTTAGCAACATGAGCCGTTTAAAGATGCGCTGGAGCACACACACACACACACACACACACATCCTGTTGCGCCCCCCTGAGAGTGGCCTCTATGCGAAATGAATATCCCAGTGTCTCTCAACTGGTAACTCCATCGCCTCGTTGCCCTCCGTCTGCGACTGCCTGACCTTTGTTGATTCATTCCGAGACTCGCCAACAATCACAGGCAGGCAGTGAATGAAAGGAGAAGGAGATGATGCTGGGTCGTCTCCACAGACGCTGTGTACGTGCCAGTTCTTATTTTAGCAAAAATAAAACATGGCGTCATGGACAAAGAGGAGTGATTCGGTGGTCGGCCTTCTTCAGCTCTCGACAAAAATATCTCTTTTTAGCTGGCTGCTTGAGCTACAGGGTTTTAAGCACAGAGGAAGATCTCTATTTGTGTCTTGCGTTGAATAGGCCGCCTGTTGTGCTCTCTCTGCATTGTGGTTGAAGCTCTGAACATCAGCCATCTAACGTTGGATGGGAGAACTGGGAGCTTTTAAAAGACCCGAATACACACTCGCACACGAAGACACACAAACACACTTTGTCTTTCTGCCGTCCTTCTAACCTCAGACCCCAAACCGAAGGGAAATCACACCACAGTGACTTAACAGTTCATGATCTAAGCAGCAACACACATACAAATGGTTTGAATACACACACACACACACACACACACACACACACAAACACAAACAAACAGAAAATATGCAGATTTCCCCAATAAACTGATTAGCATTAGCTAATCTAAGACCAAACCACAAGCAGTCTACTGTGCATTCCACTAACTGGACAACAGCTCAACACTGAGCAGGATGATTTTATACCACTGCACCAACACACACACACACATAAATAAACACAAAGACAAAACCCACACGTACATTTAAGACCATAACAGCACAAATATATCATAGATTCAGTCCAAATAATGTCCGAACTTCACTTTAACATGTAATTATATACATATGCACACACACATGCACACGCTCACCCCCCAGCAGTCTTAGGGCCTTAGTCAGCGTCTGTGTGTCCATGCGTGGGCCTGTTCCCTGGCAGTGTGAGGGGAAAAAATACCTTCCCATATGATGTAAACACCAAGGTCCCTGTGTGTGTGTGTGTGTGTGTGTGTGTGTGTGTGTGTGTGTGTATGACTGGCATTCTCTGCGATAGGATTCGCTCTCTGTGACAGTGTACAAAATTATTCCACAACACTGTGCAGTTTCTTTTTAAAGATAAGTTTCTCTGCCATCTCCGCCTTGTTCCACTGCACACAGTGGAAAGAGCCGGTGAAGATGGAGGAGACAGAGGAGCTGACGTGTGACATCACTAACTGAAGCGAGGAAGTAAGGTAAAAAACTACAGGCCACTGCTTTTAACTCGGTTTCAGAAAAGAGTCTTGTATTGATTTTATGATGCTTTTAGAGCACGTAGCACTTTGTTTCGAGAAATGCCAAACCAGTGAACTCTTTTTTTTTTTTCTCTTTTATAGAAAATATAATTTGAGTCTTTGGAGGCTTCTCAGTTTTTCTCTTTAATACATGACTCGCATCTTAAATGTGTACTGTATGATTGTGTGTGTGCACGTATAAGAAAATGTCAAACTGACTGTACGTACATTGTCACAGATACCAGAAGATATGTATTTAAAGCTATAGACCAGGGAATATGGTAACATCAGTTCATTACAGCTACGCAGTAAGATCTTAGTATATTGACGGCTGTATTAGTTTCTTCATTAAAGGTAACTCCAGCAACTAAGAACTGCACTGAGACTTGCTAATAACAAAGACAGAGGAGAGATGACAGATGTGTTACCATGGGAGCATACCATAGCAAATCTGTTTATTCTGTGTCAGAACAGAGTTCATCTGGTGCGACCAAATCATTTTTACATGAACACACTTTCAGTTATACTCATTTACCTGCAGTGTAGCTGAAGTGGACAAAACTCAGTACAGTTCTATAAAGAAAGAATTAGATTTTGATCAGCTTTACATTCAAATATTCCTGGATCGGCCTTGATACCAATCTTTAGGATCGGCTCGAAACATCCCCAGTTTTCACAGGCCGAGTTGTACTTCCCATGATGAATAAACTAATACACCAGATTCATAAAATTGATCAAGCAAACAGCACCTTCGCCAGCTACTGCAAGTTCTGCATTTCTCAATTGATACATCCCATGTCCAGATCCAACACTTTGATTTATCTTGGCAAATTATACAAATCCACAGTATTTGTGTCAGGGAGAAAATCATTTGCATGCTGAATTGACTGTTTAGCATGGATTCAGACTGACAGCTTGTTACATCACCGCAGGGGGCTACGTTATTTGAGGCAGTGTTGTAGTCAAGACCACCTAAACCGAGACCAAGTCATGACCAAGACAAGATTGTATCGAGACCAGGCGGCAACCTCCAGATCTGAAAAGTGAAGCCATGAGTCCCTTAAAGCTGCATTCTCTCTATTGTCCATCAGGGGGCGACTCCTCTGGTTGTATAGAAGTCTGAGAAAATGACTCTACTTCTCTCTTGATTTATTCCCTCAGTAAACATTGTAAACATGAGTTTATGTCTCAATCTCTAGTTTCAAGTCTTCTTCAATACAGCATGATGTTCATTTAGTACATTATGGTCCATTTAGAGTCAAACAGACCATAAAGCTGCTTTAGGGCGGGGCTACCTTGGGATTGACAGGTCTCTACCATGGAGTTGTCCGATCGGGAAGTTGTCCTTGTTTTCGTCTTACAACTTTAACCCTTTCACAGTGTGTTTTCACTTAATGAAAATGTATTATAACAGTGATCAGTTGTACTTATTTCTTGTGTCACTTCTGTTTGCAAAAAAAACAAGATGGCGACAGCCAAAATGCTGAAACTTAAGGCTTCAAACCGGCAGTGTACAAACCAATGAGTGACGTCATGGTGACTACGTGCACTTCTTGTATACAGTCTCAAGACCGGGGTAGACCAGGAGTACTACAACACTGGTTTAAGGTAAATCTGATCCAGGAAGTCGAGTTGGAGTAACAGATTAATGCATGTAAAGGTTTATCAGACGCCAAAACACCAATACTCACAGACGCGAGTTTACAACTCTGGAATTTATAATGGCAGCTATTCTTTGATCTTTCATTGTGACGATCGCATGGTAAACCGTAATACTCAGAAATAGTACCTGATTGGCCATTGGCCTGTTGATGTTGCGTTGCATCAAAAGTTGAGCATGGTCAAACACTTTGCTGGAGCCTCCTCCGTTGGGGCCCCCTGCATTGGGGCCCCCTGCGTTGGGATTCCCTGCGCCGACGGACTGGCTCTACTCAAAGCTCACTGTTTGTGTTTTTAAACAGCACTGTGCATAACGGGGTGGAGGTAGAGAGGACAGGAGCCTTGTTCCTGTGATAGCCCATAAAGAATTCAGTACACAGATGGACTGAGCTGACTACAGTCCCGATGAAACACACTTTTGTAAGTAATATTCAATGTCACTTTCTTGTTACTGTACTCTATGTTGTCCTAAGGGTTTTCCTGTACAGGGTTACAGGAGAGCAGGGGTATGGCAAGCCTCGAGGGACAATAATGGAAAGCACAGAATAAGGCAGAGCTATCTAGATTAGCTCCAGTTTAGCAACGATCGACGAACTGAAACGAAGTTTGCTCAAAAGTGAGAATGTGACCTAGTGTGGCCAAACACGTCTGTATCTTTTCATTTTTACACCACAGTCACCAGTAGCTGTGTGCTGCTGTCCCCTTTGGTTTCACTGTGGGACGATTGACTGTGGTCTCTAATGAAGCACCAGCACATTCAAACACTCCACAAACGGTGAGAGCAAGGTGCAAAACAATCATCGACTGTCACCACATTCATCACAACTGCATTCTGATCTGGTCGGTCGGGCACCTCACACTTGAAAGGATATGTGCCATGTGTTTGTTGCTCGGCAACTTTGTCACAATACCCCTGTGACCTTCCGACCCTGCCAAGTGTGGTGTTACTGTCCCCGTCTCACACTTGTGTGCGTGTTATCTGAGACGATGGTGCGACTGCCGCATAGCAACTGAGAACAGCTGTGATTTCACTGTGTGTGTACGTGTGTGCGCGCACTGTTCATCTATACACACACCCACAATAACATAATATGCCACACTGTCACTTCCACAGCGTGATAGCGCCATAGACTCGATCAGCCAAAATACAACCCCCCCCCCTACACACACACACACACACACACACACACACATTGTCAAATCACAGCCAAAAATAGAGAGCAGAGGGAGCGACGGAGCAATCATTTCCCTGAAGATCCATTCATGTAAAATACTGTTATTCAAAGCTCCCTCCCCCTTATCCAACAGTCTTATTCATCTCTCTCTTGACTGCAAAACCAAACACGCCTTGTCTTCTGCTTCCCGGCAGGAGCCTGTGTGCCCGCGCACATGCCAGCGCTGGCGTGTGTGTTTTCTCCGCTCTTCTCCATGAGAGGAATGTCCTTGGCCTGTCCGATCTGCGTGCTCCCACCGAGCCCTCCATCAAACACCTGGGGCGGGTTCTCCCGCGCCGCTCCAGCCAATCAGCGGCCCTGGCAGTTAATGACATCAGTTAGCGGAGGATCTTTAGGACCGGCCCCTCGAGGTGATTCGTCGGAGAGAGAGTGCTCTTATTGTTATGATGATTAAGTGTTATATGAAGGGCTATCAGAGGAGTGCCCCTTAATGAAAGTGGAGCACAGAGAGCAGCGGCGGCAGAGCCGTGGAGAGCTACAGGGGAGACAGGCAGATATGGAGCAGAGTGAGGGGAAAACAAGGAGCGTTTAAAGTGGGAGAAGACTGAGATGGTGGGAGAAAGAGGGAGCGCAGGGCTGAATATTCAGCAGCTGTGTGTCCAGACTTGCTGACTCCGGGTGTTCATGCTCTGAATGTACCATGAGAGGTAGACAGTGTGTGCAGGAAACCGCTGTAAAAGAGCAAAAGGGGAAGAAGGAGGGAAAGAGATAACAAGTGCATGTATGCATACAAATGTGCGTGGTTTTGTTGGCTGTTTGTATGTGTGTATCTGTGCAAGAATGCAAGTGTGTGTGTGTGTGCCTGTGCAAGAGTGAACACTGGAGTTTCCCTTGCCGTTTGGTGAAGGAGTGAAACGCCCTGCCTCAGCTGCTCCTTCGCTGTCGTAAATCATCCGGCTGGGATGTCCAACGCGTTCTGTTATTTGGTGAATAAGCGGTTGTCATTTGCCTTATTGTTGTATCCACTTTCCTTCAGCCTCTCACGTCATCTTCAGTTAGGGTTTTCCTACATTTCCCAGAATGCCTCTTGACACCCCAGCTCCCCACTCTTTCCCCAGCCTAAGAATGTGCTTTAACTTGTTGATTTGTAGCTTCTGGTGTCTTAAGAGAGAGTTATAGTAGAGTATCTTTTCCAGTCTAGAGTAAAGTGAGTTGCCCCCTTTCAACACACCCAGTCTTGTGGTTGCATTGCATTATGGTCTACCATATACGTTGTCACTGGCGAAATATGTAAGAATGCCTCGTCCATGACGGATTGCTTCCAGTATGAATGCATTTGTTGCAGACTAGAGCCTCCAGAGAGGAGCGCCTGCTCTTTGATCTTCAGGAAAGTCGAGCCCAAAACCCACACTAAACAGCACGATGAGACAGACCTCCTTCAGGTCTAAGTGTTTAAAGGTGGATTTTTCACTCGCTTCTCGCACACCAAAGCTATTTCATTAGGATGGGTTCCACTGGAGAGCTGAAGTGCCTGATTCGGTTTCACGGGCTCCTCCGCCCTCACAAGAACACGATTATGGAGGAAACACTCACTTGTCTGTCTAGTTGATGGTTTGTCTCAATGCTATGGTTCAGTTCTTTCTTTTCAGGAGCAGTGACTGAAATCAACTTTTTGGCTCAGGGGCTGTTGGACTGAAACATAATCATTTTTTACCATCCTCAACTGTGACTGCTACTGGTATATTACTGATATACATTTTCACGTAGCATGTTGCCGTACATGTTTTCATATGGATCAAGTGAACAGAAGTGAAGAGCAGTTTGAACGTTTGAGATGAGACTAAAACAGGAATTCTCTGCAGTGAGGCATTGGAATGCTATCAGCCAGTAGATTAGTGTGCTTCAGAACATGACTGAGACACAGCTGAACAGACAATCATTGATAGGGTTAACCTATCAATGATTTTGCTTGTGCTGTACACATCATCACATACTGTAGATGCTGTGGTGATTGTTCTAACAATACACATATTGTTGTGTGCTTGCTTGGATACCTCTATTATGAAAGTCAGGCCATAAAAATGCTTTTAGTGACTGTCAAAGCTCCACCAGACTTCCTGTCTTTCCAGCCTGGCGGTAGCTTCTCATGGCTGGTTACCTCTGATCAGCTCCATGGCAGTCTGTGCCACACTGAGCGCTGGTCAGTCAGTGTCCTCGTGTCCCCTGGCGCCTCTCTCCTCCCACAGTCGTTGCTCACCCTCACTCCTCTGTTGCTTTCTTTGGGTACGCAGGGATGATTCTGGCCGAATTTGAGAGTGTAGTTAGCCTCCTGAGCTGCACTGGCTGCAGAATCAGTAAATGGACTTGGATGGTAAATGGACTGTACTTGTATATCTCTTGTCTAGTCTTCTGACCACTCAAAGCTCTTTAACACTACATGCCATCATTCACCCATTCACACCTATTCATACACTGATGACGGGAGCTACCATACAAGGTGCCACCTGCCCATGAGGACCAACTAACACTGAGCCACAGTATCCGGCAAGACGCTGCGTTGGCCAATGAAATACCTACAACTTGATAAGTATAAGCCTTCACACCCCTGGATTTATTTCTCCAACTCAATGTCCAGTCTGGGAGTTGTCTGTTTTTTGTCTTCCAGCTTTAAGTTAATTGTAACATTTTTGGTCACCTAAAAGTGTCTTCTTCAGTATTCAGTTGCAGTAAGCTCCACCCTCTTGTGTCACTACTGGTTGCAGAAAAAGCAGATGGCGGCAGGCAACATACCAAACACCAGGCTGTGATGTCACATTGTCGACATCCACTTCCTATAAACAGGCTATGGGTTACACTCGTCTTCTCAATGCGACTTATGTGATCAGATGTGATCAGAACTCAGCTGTTTGACACTCCAATGCTACCTGCCTGATCTGATGGTGATCTGATATATTGCGTGGTCAAAGAAACGGCTGTAAAACTGGATAAACACATTTAATGTCCTATAAACTCTTCACATTAAAAGTCCCCCATTACTTTGCAATTTAAAGCTTTTACTTTGAAACTGCAACATCAGGAGTCGTTGGGTTCTTCATCAGCACTAACTTAACAGGATTCAGGCAGCAGGTCTCAGCTGGGCTCCAGCCCCGGCTTTCTGTTCCTCTTCCCTTTACTCTCCTTGGGGTGAGTGAAGATGATGGAGACCTACGTTTGATAAATTGTCCGGATTGTGCCACCCTACCACCCTACCAGGCGAACCAGGCGAACCAGGCCACCTCGGTATTTGGTCAGTAACAGTTAAACCTGGCTTAACTTTTCCTACAACGCACATTGATTGTATTGGCCAATAAATTGCATGCAAACGCACATTTCTGATAGATCAGATCGCAACGTGATCAGCCTTGTTCTACTGTTCACCTCATGTAATAAAGACTCCTCCAATGGTGGCGCGTCCATCCAAAGTAAGCATCTGACGTGAGCGAGCACTCGTCTCAACCACTGCACAATTCTTGAATTCCTTTCCTTTGGTTTTTTTGGAAAATTCTTGTGCGTGAATGTCCCAACAGTAAGTTGTGATTTTATGCTGATAATGAGACTGAGAACGGACTTCGTGAATGTTGTGACGAAAGATGAAACCTCATGACATCCTGTTCAATTCATGGATCTACCGCTCCTGGATGCTATTTCCTCGTCTCAGTGAGTGGGCATGTTGGCTGCGTGCAGGGTTAATGTTAGAGCTGGTGTGTCTTTGAGTTAGTCTGCAGCCAACAGATGGACCCTTCTCAGTTTATCCAACAAACACTACTATCACTGGCATTCATTTGGCACCGGGCAGATGGGAACTTCAGACTTTGCTCCGGAGTCGCCGTCAGGGAGGAAGCCGTGTGATGAGCTGCAAGTATGTGATGTAGTAATGTGGAGAAAGCTACGAGGATGTGCAATTGTTGCGTTTGAGCTCAAGCAAAGCTAGGTCATGTTATGCTGTCATAAAAGGCTGAAGAAGTGGCAGCTGACAAAGCTTCAGCTGCCCTCCCCTTTCCTCCAGAAATCTCCAGCTAACAAGGAAGCTTCACCACATATTCTGGGCTGGCAGAGTGGACGCTAGCCCCGCTCTTCTTCTCCCACACATCACCCCTGGCTGACGGAATGTAGCGGAAAACGAGGGACCCGAGATAGAAGATCACAGGCCTTAATACCAACCACATTGTGTGTTGTTCTCCTGTTTCCCATCTCCTGTGTTCTCCGCATCGGGAGTCAAACAGCCTTTGATGAATATCTACAAAGAGATTTGAGATTTATAAAGACCGGCAATTTAGCCAGGTATGTTATCTTAAGCCTGGTAATTTGGGAATTCAATTCACTCATAGGGGGAGCCAGGGGAGCCCGTGGTGTTTATCAGGCGGACTAGCATGAGGTGTGTGCATTGAAATGGAGAGTTGCAGGGCGATCTAATCAATGACTGGCCACCTCTTAAGACTGGGCTTATCATCTCTTATCCTGCTCTCCTTTCTTCCTGCTGCATGCATGTATGTGAGTGTGCTGTACCCATGGATCAGAGTTACACATCTAATCACGCCACCATCATCCCTCATCCCTGATTCTGTTGGCAGGGCCTGTCAAACAGCATACGCTGAAAGACAGGGTGACTTTGAAATGCTGCTAATGACCCTAGGATATAACTACCCTCCCTCTCTTCTACTCCCCCTCACTCTTTCTTTCTTGTCCACTCCTGTCATTTGCACTCTCGGTTATCCTCTTTCTTGTTCACTGCAACTCTCTGGATCTGCTGATAAGAAAATGCAAGGGAGGTGGTGTGCGAGGAAACGAGGAGTCGTCCCTTTTTTATATTGTAAGATAATTCAAACTGGACAGGCTGGCAGGTGAAGTCGTTAAGGGTTAACGTGAAGACGAGCTTCTGTCCAAATGTTACTTAACCTTTATTTATAGTGGGCAGCCTCACAGACATATAATCTCCTCCATCAAGGGAGGCCGGCCAGAGACACAGCATACAAGTCTCAGAGAGAAAAACACACAAAAGCAAAATACAATCAAAGCGACGTAGCCGGGAGACTACTTTATAAGCAATCCAATAGGATACACTTCAGCGTCAAACCAGCAGGCTCATTGCCAAACCTATTTAAATCTTGTCTAAACAAAGCAAAGACAGCTCCTTATTGAGTCTGCCACAGGAACCTTCATTTACCGTGTCAACTCGCAGAGAGAGCTTCCAGCTTTAAATCATTTTGCAGCCCGTTCCACGAAGAGGGAGTAGAGTACATAAAGGCACTTTTGCCTAATTCAGCTGTGACCTCAGGGACAGACTGCAAACACAAATCCTGGGACCGCAAACAGTGATTTACCAACTGCTTTTTCTCTTTTTAGAGATGTAAGGAAACAGTGAATTAGTAGAGCCAGAGTGGCCATATATATTTAAAGTGAAGAAGGGAATAAGTGGAACAGTGGAGCATAGAAGGTGACACTGATGAGAGACAGAGGTAGAGTCAGTAATGCAGCTCAAGAAGGAGTGAGGCCTGTGAATATAAAACAACTTCCTCAAGTGCTAGCACGGCAATAGAAGTAAACTCTGTCTCAGCAACAGTCAAAAAAACATCACGGTGTGGAGGAAACCGGATTTCGGCCAAACCTTTTATGCTTTTGAGCCCACTTACTCCTTTGCACAAGCTTGTCCTACTTTCCAGGCAGCCATTTTCCATTCAGCCTCGACAGCAACAAAGCCAAGAAGCAAACATTTGAAAGTTACTTGAGAAAGAGATTTGTGTCGTCCTTCAGCACTAGTTGGGTGGTGCACACATATTCTGGTGGAGTCCCAAACGTTCATGAGGCTGCTAATGTTAGCATGCTAACATGCTCACAATGATAACTTTAATGTTCATTCGGTATAATGTTCACCATGTTCAGTTTAGCACGTTAGCATTCAAACATTTGATGATTAATGTGCAAAACTCAGATGAGGGCAGCTGGTCCACCTTAAAGGAGCAATCTGAGCATTAATATAGCAGCAAAGAACTATGGTCGACTCTACGTTAAGGTGTAGAGGAGTAATGTCTAGCTGAGCAGAGATTGAAGTGTGTTGTTGACATGCACACATAGCTCAAAGCTAAAAGCACATACTAGCTCACAGGTGGAGACCAGTTTTCGGTACTTGACATGTTTTGACACTGCAAGCTGTGGACACATTTTGGTTTAACAAAAGTACTGATGCTTTGGTACCCAGCACGAAACAAAATACTATTTTCTTTTAGGTTTGTATCCTTACATGCGTATGTAGAGTTAATACATGGTTTGATTTTCAGGATTGTGCAAGTATTCAGATAACAAAAAAATCGGACTGATATCCTTTTAAAATGTGACCGTTGTAAATCAATTGTAATGCATTATTTAACTGGATAAAACATGCAGATCAACCTCTCAGTCAGGTGCTGAAACATGCCCTGTGAAGAGCAGCACTTCCCTTACCAGTGTGATTCCTCACGTCACTTCTCCCTTTTTTTGGGCCTGTTTGCGAGTTGGTAAACAGTTTGAATTTAGTTTGGTCAGCATCCAGAACACGTTTGAGTCAACATAAGGTATCTTGTGCAGTGTTAAAAACAGCTTGTAGGAGTGGGAGGGAGGAGTGAAGGATGTAAGCAGAGTTGTATCATCAGCAGAAGCGGTGTAAGTATCGTCAGCAAAGGCCGGCCGGATAGCACAAACTGCTGCCTCACCCTCTTGTCTTTGCACTTTTCAAATCCAGCTTTCTCTTCTCCGCCAGAGCATATTTGTTCTGTTTCACCTCTCTCTGCCAAAGGTGATCTAATGAACTCTTCAGTCTTGACTTGCTTTCTCAACCAAACATCGGGCAGCTGGATCACAAACTTCTCTCACTGGAGTTTGAGCTCATTTGCTTATTGATTCCAATCTAACGTTTCAGCCAAATTTGCACAAGGCTCAAAGAGCAGAGCGAGTCGGAGCAGCCAGAGAGGGCGGACCTTTGGAACCGGACAGGCTCTTCCACTGGTTGTTGCTATGGTTTTTTGTTGTCGGGACAAACTGTCGGCCAGTGACTGAGAGCCTGAGCTGCTGTTTGTTAAAGATAAGTGGAAAAGCCAGAGGGGCGAGAGACAGAGGGAGACAGAGAGGGAGCCCTGCTTCATTTTTGTTTCGTTTTTTGCTTTTTGACTTCAGGACATCCAGCTGAAAAACACTCACCAGCTCAAAGCTTCACCCACCACACTCTCTCCTCAATGTGGGGATCCCGATAGATCTCTAAACAGTTCACCCAGCCTTTCTCCTTGCGGTCCCCTGACCCGCACCCCTCCCCGCCCGCTATCAAAGCTCTGTTGGCTCAGAACTTGACTGCTTTGATATCGTACAGTGTTTCTGGCAATCTCTCTCTCTTTCTCTCACTCTCTCTGTCTGCCTCTCTCCTTTCCCACAATATTGTAAAAGAGCACAGAGTGCCAACAGGGACCTGCTCACTGTCAAAGAGAGAAGACAGGGAGGCCTTAGAGGGAGAGAGGGAGAGAGGAGGAAAAGGTGGTAACAGCGAGAGAGTCTTGTAGTTCTTTTAGGTTCAGCTTCCAACATGTGTAAATAATTAAAGTTCATACAGAAAGACAACAGGTGTAGTGTTACTATTGCTTGTCTTACAATAACTTCAAGTAATGTTGGTCCCAAGTCAGAACTACTCATTTGATAAGACAATTTAACCTTAACCAATATTTGTATAACAAATGTGCAACATGCTAATACTGAGTACTGTTCATGCAGAAGTGTTTTAAATACTACAGTTTTAGTAGAAATGCATGTGTTAGTGAAGCAGTAAGCATACCACTGGATGAATGAGACTCGGATTAAACTGAAGTGTGAGAATTTGTAAGCGGATGTGTTTTGACATAGTTTTGCTGTTGTTAAAGGTGCAATATACAGGATTGTAGCTGAGAGCCTCGGGGGGGGGGGGGGGGGGGGGGGTTCGTCTGTAACCATCGTGTGAGAGCAGTGCAGAGCAGTGTTCAGGAGCTAACCAGAGGCACGCTCACATGCACGCTCACATGCACTGAAAGCATGTAGAGCCGGCCCGGCTATGTGAACAAAGAACACAGGAGCTCTGATAAGAACACACAGAGGGAGAGAGACTTCGTTCTCTGCTCAGCTCTGAATGCTGACTGGACTGTATACTTGTATTTCTCTTTTCTAGTCTTCCGACCACTCAAAGCTCTTTAACACTACATGTCATCACTCACCCATTCACACACTGATGACAGGTGTCACCATCCATCGGGGCAAGTTAACCATTCAAACTAACTCTACTTCTTTGATGATATATAAATGTTCTGATTCCCATATATTGCACCTTTAAAGACCTCCCCGCATTAACTTCAATTATTCCATCACTGTGGAGGCCAGGAAAGCAACGTTTTTATTCATGAATTCGAGGTTACACGGGGTGAGTAATTGATATACAAATGATTTTGGGGATGAAGTATTTCTTGAAATAAGAAGTTGTTTGTGTGTTAAAGTACGCAGCTATAGAGCCAAGAGGTGATTAGTAATGACTCCCGCAGGCTGTTCCTGCAGTGTGTGAATGTTATAGAGTCCTGGTGGGCAGGTGGCACCTTGCATGGTAGCTCCTGTCATCAGTGTGTGAATGGGTGAATGATGACATGTAGTGTTAAAGTGCTTTGAGTGGTCGGAAGACTAGAAAAGAGGACGGAGAACAATCAGACAAGTGTTAAAGTGCACAGTCACATGTCATTAACAAGTACAGTCTATTTAGCTTAGCTTAGCATTAAGTCTGGAAGAATGCCTGGCTCTTTCAAAGTTCAAAAATTATCAACCAACACCTTTAAAGCTTATTAAAACACTAAAGGTATCTTGCTTGTTTAACACAAATAATAATGTAAAAATGACATTCTTTTGGTTCAAAGGCGAGTAATATGCAAAAACAAACAAATACTCAAATTGTAATTTTTACATTTCTGTACTACATGCTACTCTAATCACATCTGCAGTATATTGTAAAATGTTGAACTTTTCTTTTAAATGAAGTAATCAGCTGATGGGTCATGACAGGAGACTAACCGCTCTGTTGGTCTTGTTGAAGTGCGCAAACGCAGCCCAAAGTAATAAAGTGGTTTAAGAGACTTCTGTTTCTAACAAATGATCTTTAGCGCGTACACCCTCCGGCTCGCAGGAGCACGCTAACTAGACACCAGCCGAGACTTTCATCTGGGCCTTTTGGCTACATTTGTCATTTCAACCGGTAACCGCAATGATCAGCCTGCAGAGCCTGCGACTTGCATGTGTCGTACATTCATTAATTGTCTTTGCTGAAGGAGATTCAATGATAGATTTGTTAGCGTCTTTGCTTATCAGGTCTGGGTATTGTAGCAGTTTGGAATCCAAAACAGAACCCCACCTTGTGAGGGTCTGGTAGTGTAGGGTTGAGCTTTCTAACAAAACAACACATGTTGATCGCCACAACAGGGGAGCACACTGACTTGACCTGAAGTGAGTGACTGAGAAAATAAGGGACTGACCGAATGAGCAACCGAGCAAGTGGGTAAGTGAGTGAGCGTGCACCAACGTGTTATTGCATGTGGTGTGTCATGGCCATTACCATGGAAGTCTGGGGCCCTGAGCCGGGGCTTTTTTTAAGCTTGACCTGACACACACACACACACACACACACACCCTGCATTCCACCAAGGGACCTCCAGGCTGAACACTCACATAAGTCACCTTCAGCAACCTCAGCTTGCTGTAGTGTGTCTGCATGTGTGTGTGTGTGTGTGCGCGTCTGATTGTCTGATTGTTCTCCGTCCTCAGAGAGCGAGGATGAGCGTGACTTCATGATCGCTGGCTGCTGATGAATCATACCAAACTTCCTCGGTGTTTGCCTGATGCAAATGTCTGTTTGCCTTGCTGGTTAGCCTACTTTGGAGGACAGAGGCTGCGTGTGTGTCTTCTTGAATTATTCACTGGCAATATTTGATTTTCTTGCCCCATACATCACACGTGTCCTTTCTTAGCGTTTGCCTCTTAGTTCCTGTGTGTACATCCGCTTTCAGTGAAGCACTACACTGCTGTTCTTTACAGCACGAGCAGTGGCCTCATTGATGTGTTTTGTGCTATAATTTTTCAATGTGAAAGTTCTGGGACTCGGTTCCCCTAAATATACTGTATAGCATGTGCTTATTATCTGCTTAGTTGGTTTGCCAATAGACAGCGGGGCAGTGTTTATCCTCTAGCAGGACAGGCTTTGTACTCTGGCTGAGAGTGTTTGGGCCACAAAGCAAGGGCCTTGACCCGTTTTAACTTAAGCCCCAATGATTGACTTTCTTGTACTCGTTCTACATTATGGCTATGATGGATTTTGTGCTTAATTATCATCAATTCATTGTCATGTATTTTCTGATGAATCAATGGATTGTTTATAGACTATATTCTACTAAATAGTACAACAACAGAAAGACAATCTCAATTTCCTTGAGTAACTGGTAGATGGACCTGGACACTGCTGGCAGAGACTCCCATGCAAAGATCTAAACTGGTGCACATTCACACACCAATGGCACAGCCTTCGGGAACAATTTGGGCTTCAGTATCTGCCGTGCAGGAACAACCTTAAAACTAACTTATTATATATTATACTGTAACTCATTCCCATGCATGCTGCTCAGATTAATGCCCGAAACAGTCTCTTTTCAGCACAGTCCTGCTAATAACGGAGCTAACAGCCAAAGTCACCGGAGGTTCCATTGACTTGCATGATGATGCATTCAAGCTCTATTCTGTGAGAATTCGTATTGGGTGAAGTTGAATTAAAACGTTATCGTGATAATCTGTAGAATGTAGTTTTTGGTGGTAAACTTGAATAAATCCAGTAGTTTGAAGGAGTTGTTTTCACATGAATATAAAATAGGTATTAGAGATTAATTATGAGCTGTTTAACTTCATAACACGAGCTCTAAGCAGCTTATAATATAACATTTACAATAATAATGACTAGATTATTTTAATCAAGGTAAATATTTAATAAAACAATACAATCATTTTTTTTCCTAATTATTTGAATTGTGGTTTTATGCAACTAGATGACAATAACAGCATAAAAGGATAATGTTTAGAATTGATGACGGTTTACACAGACTTTGGAGCCTTGCTGTAAATTATAGTTCATAGAAAGTAGCTGAAAATGTTTCATTACCAATGACATGAAATAGAGCAAAGCTGCTGTTTGAATGCTTGTCGAGCATAAAGCGCTCCACTGTTACTCTGGTGAAATGCTGTCCTCTGCATGGACCAAATCAGTCCTCGGAGGGAAAGGCAGAGAAAGCCTATTGTGTGAGTGGCCCGGCAGCCAGGACCGAGGGGTCAGGAGCAGTCCTCTGGGACACCCTGACCCCTGACCTCTGTTCCATAACTCTTTGCTGCTGTGGATGATATAAAAGGAAGACACGGTCAGACCTCATTGGATGTGATTGGTCCTGCTCTGCTTCTTGAAAGCCCCCTGGAATCCTGACATTTGTCGTTAGGGAAAAGCAAGAAATACAGAAGATGGGAAACAATTTCATGGGCTGAAAATGGAGAACATCACAAGGCTTCCTCCAGCCGGTGTTGACATATATGCAGCAGAAGTTATTATTTCCCGCTCGCTGAGAGAGTTCTCATTTTCTCCTTCTCATTTTCTCCTTCTCTCTGTTGGTCTTCCTCTCCCTTTCCATCCATCCAGCCAATGTGTAGGAGGGATAAAGGTCGTCCTTTTGTCATCAAAACTCCAGATTAGTTTTGCCTCGGTGCATCTGACTCTCTGCTTTATCACTGTGGCCAGAGGAGCCACAAGGTTCGGCTCACCCCTCTGCAAAGTAATAACTCCTACCAGCTACTATTGCATTCGCCGCCGCTATCTCCTACACTACTATTACTACTCCATTCTGGGGTGGGAGGATTATTTTCATGGCACCGGCTTTATTGGGCTCCATAGTGAAGACTGACAGGAAAGCGAGGAGCAGGAGGATGTGACATGCAACACATGTCACGAGCTGCGATCACACTGACAAAGTTGTAATAGAGGCCCAGAGCATAAATGCGCTGCTGACAGCATGTCATAAGCCTGTCTTGGTTTTATTTCAATGTTTCTGCATTGATGTGGTTTTGGGGGGTACTGTAACTTGCTGACTTGGGGATTTCTCTGAAAGTCAGTTTGTCTAATATTGCGGCAGGCTTCAGTGCAAGACAGTGAAATGAAAGACATTATTGAAATCTTTCTTGTCACACAAACCGCCCGCACGTCATACAGAAAGAGATGCCAACAGGGGAATAGAGATCTTCTGAGGATTACGTCTGGAATCTGTATCTGCGAGAGCATGAATGCAGTGTAAGATGATTACACCATCAATTAGAGCACATGTATTATCATACACCCTCTCCAGTCTCAGAGGGGTTTGATAACCTCCTCCCCTCCATGTAAACACGGGGGGTTCACAGAGTTGGGACCTGGCCAGAGATCAGCAGGGTCACATCCAATTGTCGTCTCTAAATCTCAAAAACAAAGTTCCCATCTCAGTTTATTGACATTTGAATGTTGATTGCCAAATGAATATCTTAGACAGCTTCTAATCTGTGCTTGAATCATGTTAATTGGTCCACTATTAGCTCTTGAATGTGCAACAGCACTATGTCTTCCCCCTTCATTCTCTTATGCAGACAACAACCGAGCGTATTGATGTGAAACATGCTTTTAATGGCACACGTTGTTACCTGAGGCTCGATATGACTGGAACCCAGCAGCCCACTGAGGACGAGTCAAGGACCTTTAGGTCTGTCAATATCTGTTCAGACATGCAGAGGCAAACCATGTCCTGGCAAATGAACCTCAAAATTATTTTTGAGGAAGAATAATGTGCAAATCTCCAGTGGTGTAACGAAGTAGAAATACTTCGTTACAGTACTTAAGTCGTTTTTTTGGATATCTGTACTTTACTTTACTATTCATATTTCTCTTGACTTTTACTTTTACTTCACTACATTTTGCAAAGAAAACTGATACTTTGACTCCGATACATTTCCCCTGAAACCTTCGTTACTCGCTACAAAATCCTAGCTTGCAAGTTAAATCATTGGTTAATCACGTTAATGCGCAATTGCAAACAAGTGCTCTCAAAGCCGCTGTGTTGTGATTCCCAGTGATGCCCAGGACGCTACATGCTATAGCTAGCGAGCGACAACATGAGTAGAATTCCACACAGGACGGGTGGGATGAGGAGAGGTGGATGGGTCAAACTAACACTGTGTTTCCTCCAGGAGGCTGCAGTTTGTGCCGTGTGTGAAACGAGAAGCCAATGTTGATTTATTTGTGACGTGACTTCCGTACTTAAGCAACGCCACTTCCGTAGATATTTTAACACAAACCACGATCTTTTCCTAAACCTAACGAAGTAGTTTCATCGCCTAAACCTGAGTTGTTTCCTGTGAAGATGGAAGTTTATTTTGAAAAGACAGTATGCATGTAACAAGCTAAAACAGACTCATGTTGCTGGACTTTTGCAGGAAAAACGCACGAAAAATGAGGAGTAACTTTTCGTAAGATATCAATAAAACATATTAAATGAATTTATATCATTGTATAAAGAGAGTGACATGAGAAGATGAATCTCATGTCTAAGTTAAATCAGCTGTAATCACTCTTTTAAAGTGATTAGTGACTCGTCTAAAACATTTAAAAAAGGAATAACTTCAATAGAATCATTCTATACACTGTAGCTTCTTGACATTCTAATAGAATGTCAAGAAGCTACATTCTATACAATGTAACTTCTTTACATTCTAATACAATGTAAAGAAGCTACATTCTAATACAACGTAGCTTCTTTACGTTCTATTAGAATGTAAAGAAGCTACATTGTATTAGAATGTAACATTGTACATTACATTGTATTAGAATGTAAAGAAGTTACATTCTATACACTGTAACTTCTTTACATTCTAATAGAATTGTATTTTGAAGATGAACAGGACATGTTTCAGTTTCAAGTAATGACTGGGTTGTTCCTTTCGGTGCTGCTTTAGTATTAATCATGTTTTGATATTTGAGTCATGTTGTGGATGATCAGATGGAGTTATGATGGTAGCAGTCGCCCAATTTCAGATTCAGCTTGAGCAAAACCTTTGTCTATTGTGTTCAAATCAGGCCCATAGGAGTTTACAAGGCAGGTGTCCTTTCTCAAAACACTGACCTGATGCATCAAGTGGATATGTTTTGCTGAACATAATATTATGCATTTGCCCTCTACATCCTCTAGTCCAGTGATTCTTAACCATGGGGCCGCGAGCACCACCTAGAGGGCCGCAAACACCACCTAGAGGGCCACGAGCACCACCTAGAGGGCCGCAAACACCACCTAGAGGGCCACAAACAACTTTCAGTTTTGCACCTGTGGGCCGCGGGACCGCATAGGTTATCAATTGAAGACACCAGAGATATTACTGTTATCCATGAGACGCTCATTTACAATATAGCTTCCCACCACCTGGTGGCGGTAATGCGTCAGTCAGTTGTTTAACAAGCTGCAATAAGCAGAAGAAGACACTCAGCTAGCCGCTAGCCTGTAGCGAAAGTTATGGATACGTTTTTAAAAAGAAAAAATGAAGATGACAGTGATGCCATACCCCCCCCCCCCCCCCAAAAAAAAGTCTAAATGTGTGCGCAAGTACAACCCTGACTTTCTTAAGTACGGCTTTGTGAACGGAGGCAACGAGGCAGAGCCGAGGGCTCAGTGTGTGGAATGTGAGATAATGCTATCAAACGAAGCTCTGAAGCCTTCAAAAATAAAGCGACACCAAGCGACGAAACATCCAACGCTCGTGGGAAAGTCTGTTGGGCTTCTTGTTGTGTATGCAGGTTTACATACACATGATAATAAATGTCTTTGTGATCATCACATTTATTTGACAAGGGTTTTGCCTGTTCAACTCCGTGATGACGCCGGCGTCCTCGATCCCCTCCCCTTCCGTTCCTACGGCTTGCTTGCGCAAACTACGTCACAAAACATGGCCGTGTTTGGTATCCCAGCATGCCCAAAATCCTCATCTTTGCAAATGAATCATCAATTTTCTTTCATTTCTGATGGATTTTCCACAAAAGGAGCCCAAATACACACTGTCCAAAGTCGCCATAACCGCTGCAAGTCGGATCTTGCAGCATTTCGACGGAAAAAGACACATTACAGACCCGACAATGTGCTAGTGGATGTTACCATGGAGCTACTGGCTTCAGAAAATGCTAGTACTTATAGTACAAACCTTATGTTCCTCTTACATAAGTCGTCAACCAACGTATAACCTCTGCGTAACTGAGCTACTCTCATGATCGATCGTGCGCTCGGTCGCAGCCATTACGCACAGCAAGTCCGACACTCACACACCATGAAAGATACTTTTTTATTTTATGCGGACAAAAATCTTCACCACTGCTCTGTTTCTGTATGACCTGCAGGTTTTCTGACACTTTTGATGCATATAGTCAGAGTGGTTCAGAAGCTACAGCCATTTTAATTTGGGTATGTCATTTTAGGTGGTTTTGCTCCAAAATAGGGGTGGAGTTGAACAGGTAAGTGGATTTAATATAGTTATTGAATACAAATCAAACCAAGTGTGAGATTAACCAAGTGTGAGGTTAAACTCATAGTGTTAATATCTGAATGGGCCCCAGGACACTTTGTACTTGAAAAGTTGGGCCCCGAGGTCAAAAAGGTTAAGAACCCCTGCTGTAGTCGGAATGAGCATACTTATAAACGCACTGTTACAACTCCTTCATAGTGTCATATTGCTTTTCGGAGAATTATGATGATAAGTTCATAGTAGATGCAAAAGTATCCTTATGTACAATATATTATGTTGAACATTGTTGCTCCAGGATGGATCACAGCAACCCAATTATGTTCAACACAGCTCCATGTCCTTGGTCATGGTCCCACAGCACTTAAAAGAATAAACTTCATAATTCTCACAATTCTGACCCTTTGCTTTTTTATTAACAGCATTTACTTGTAGTTTTACTTTCAATACTTAAAGTACATTTAATATCAGAAAATTACTTTTGATACTTAAGTACAATAAATATCAGATACTTTAAGACTTTTACTCAAGTAGTATTCTAATAGGTGACTTTTACTTTTACTGGAGTCATTTTCCAGTCAGGTATCTTTACTTTTACTCAAGTATGGCTTTTGGGTACTTTATACACCACTGCAAATCTCACATAGGTGTGCTACCTCAAAAATGGGACTTTTATTGCTATAAGGTGATGGTGATGGTTGGCTGCCAGAGTGACGGCAATATGTCCTCTAGTGACTCTGAGGAGACAGAAAGGATTCTTCTGGGATAGTTTTTTCTATTAATGGTGCGTTGTGAAATATATATATTTCTTAATGAACAGGAGAGCTCATTCTTGACCTTGGAAATGATCGTGTCACATACTCAAGGTGCCCTTTCTAGCTTTTCCTACAACTCAGTTGTTAAGTAAAGCTTATTGTTTTTAGGAATACTTTGCGTTTCTTGCTCCCGTGTCATGAGATAGAAATGAAGCTGGAGCCAGGAGACTAGAAACAGTGGAACAGCTGGTCTGGCTCTGTCAGAAGGTATACCTGCTACCAGCACCTCTGAAGCTCAGTCATTGACATGTTGCATCTTGTTTGTTTAATCGGTACAATAACCAAAGTGTTAAAAGGACATGTTGTGGCTTTAAAGGGGGTTATGTTTCTTAGCCAGGTGCAGTCACTCCCTGTCTTGTCCTCATTGTGAGGTTGCCAGGCAACCAGTGGAGACTCTGGTGAGCCAACTGGCTGCTGGTGGCTCCACACAGGAGCACGTGAGAGTGAGGGGTATGGATCTGCTCATCTCACTAAAGCAGCTAAGTGTATTTCCCAAGATGTTGAATTATTCCTTTACCTTTTAAACCAACACTGTGTGCTTTGGATTAAATCATAAGGATGCATGTCAACAGATCCATCTCGATCACTTTGCAAACTCCATCTGCGGATGAAGATCATGAGATGTGGTTGAAAGCTCTGAAAAAACAGTACTAAATGAACCTTGAGTCAGAGTCAAAGTCAAATAAATAGTGCCTGTAACAAAGTCACTTCTTCAAAGTGATTGATTTGTCCGACTAAAGTATGATGAGCGATACAAAACAGCAAAAAGTGAGACGTTGAAACCAGAAAATGTGTGATGCTTTTGCTCGATAAATCACATGAACCCTTTTTAAAACATCATTCGTCATTTATAATAATGCCACTGAATAAAGGGCCGGGTTCACCTAGAGACTGAGGAAGTGTGAATGTTCAACACAGTCGCCACCGTAATGTTCCGCCTTTGTTACCTGTCAGAGCCTTATGAAACCTATATTCATGGCGGGCATAGTAACAGAAACAATCTGACTTAAGTATACCTCCAGTCTCTAAACGGAGAGAGTCATTTACTCTAATTGAGTGGTGTCATTTTAAGTCCATGTTGTCGGAGTGCAAACAGAGTCACAGAGGGAACGGATCACAGCTGCTTTAACTCACACTGCCATGCAGGCACTTGGATGGAGACT
This sequence comes from Melanostigma gelatinosum, assembly GCF_949748355.1. Lineage (NCBI taxonomy): Eukaryota > Metazoa > Chordata > Actinopteri > Perciformes > Zoarcidae > Melanostigma > Melanostigma gelatinosum. Next base: position 1,961,248 of record NC_136652.1, on the reverse strand, counting down.
GTACTTATAGGCAGATAGTCACATAGTGTACTTATGTTCTGATGCAAACACATACAAATGGGATGGGGGGGGGGGGGGCACACGCTCAGCCAAATGTGGACATGCCAAACAAACAGAGACGAACACAAATCAAAACAAAGCATGCAAACACAAAGGAGATCCAGAGAATGAAGACGACAGAGACAACAGCACAGTCCCATCTGTCAAACAAATGTGAGGATGCTTCTCTCACACACACACACACACACACACACACACACACACACACACACACACACACACACACACACACACACACACACACACACAGCAGGCATCATTTAGTCTGAACTTGAGCGATATCTGCCTTTGTCCTTTAGCAGTTGGTCCTGAGGGGCCGCTGTAGAAGTTGCATGAAAGTTTGTTTAGAGCTGAGCAAGTGTGTTAAGCTTTATAAGAGCCCACGGGAGAAATAGTGACACGCGCACACACACATCTACTCATACACACACCCAGGCACGAGGCTTGGGCGGCAGCTCACACTGGCCCCAACCAACAGTGAGGAGTTTGTTGTCATAGCAACAGTAAAATGAGATGACTTTACTGTCAGCCGTAATGTTTCATGGCCCCCTTGCCGCTATGGCAACATAACAAGGAGGAGGAAGAGGAGATGGAGAGGAAGAGAGCATCAGAGCCATCGCTGCATTCCAGCGGACTCCTACCAGGAGCAGTGTCACCGCGGTGCCCTCACTTCCTTCCGAAGACAAACGCGCGCGCTGACACACCGTCAAACACATGCATAAATACACTCGTGCAGAGAGACGCACGCACACCTTCAAAGGCCTGTCAGAGCCCCTTCCCACCTCGCCCATCCCTTTGATTATGCGCGCGCTATTTTCAGCTACGCCGTTATTGTCACCGGGGCAATTTGAATTAATTACGCTCAACGTCAATATTGGTGCAACAACGGCGTACCTCAGACAGGTACAGCTTGTTGAATGAGCGCTCGTGCTGTCACAACGTGTGAGGAGCGAAGAAGAGGAGAAGTGGAGAGGAAGATGAAAGACGCGTCGTGGAGAGAGTCGGACGGAGCAGCGGGGTGACTGCAGGCTGGCCAGCTGTACGCACAGCAGCTATACATCACGGGTCTATATTTAGCGCAGGCCTTCCTACAGCCATCAGCAATGTGAAGCGGCAGTATCGCCGGTAGAGAAGAGAAAAGGCGGGGAGAGGTGGAGGGACGACAGACACAGCTGGGGGGGGGGGATCAGAGCGGAGCCGAGTTGTTTTGCGCTGTTGCCATGGTGACAACGTGACCGGGGCTGTAGCAAACTGACAGTTCTCAAGGCACAGCGGGTTGCCACGGGTGACAGCTGTCAGTCAATCAGCGGAGTGAGGAGACAGATCGGCCGATGATCACCTTGGATTAGAGAGCGATGCAACATATCTGTTTAATCCCCACGTCCCAAAGGCGCTGCTCTCTGGTGTGTGTGTGTGTGTGGTCATGCCCCCCCCACCACCACCCTTTTTGCTTTTTTAACCCCTGCTCGTCTGTCTGAACTTTTTGTCAGAATTTGTGTGTGGGTGCAAATGTCGGAGTGTGTTGTCACTTTGTGTCCACACTGTGAAACATCCACAGAGTGAGTGGAGCCGATTCCATTCAGCTGTAGCTGCTGCCTGGGTCCTTCCCACAGCTGTGCGCTGGAGGACAATCAAAGGCCTGGTAGTGAGCCCTCTGATTGTGGTGTCACACTCGGACCCATTCCCCTCCAATTACCACACTTGGATTAGCAGCGTCTAACGAGCACAGCGTCACTCTGATGTCAGGAGAATTATGGTCTGATTAGAACAGGGATGCGCTTTTCAACACGCTAAGTTGTTTCTTTCTTTTCTTGGCAAATCTCCCGATGGTGGTCATCTCTGGTCACCTGCTGTGGAACTAAGTCCGACCATTGGACGCTTTTGTAAATCCATTGGTTAAATTCTGCACTCATCATAGCTCCAGCCTTGGCACTTTTCTCCTGGCGCAGAGATGTCAAAGCACCTGAGTCATCTCTGTGACCCTACAACCATTAGACCTTTAACAGTATTCACATGTTATGACAGCAACCCCATGTAAAGACAATACTTTACTGGTACTCTGGTAATTAGAGGGTAGTTGTTCAAAGCACGATTTCCTCAACCAATGAAGCAGTCAATTTGCCACTCCAGTCAGAAGAGAATAGAAAGCCCCAGCGAAAAATGATGATGTATACTTTTCCCCTCAGATCTAACACAGCCTAATTGGGAATGTGGTCAAAATGTTGTTGCGTGTCTCCACTCTTTGGCTTTTAACAAGAATTGAGGCTTTATGTGAGAAGCCAACTGAATTTCACAAGCTGACCTGGTTTCTTTTTTCTCTTTCCTCCTTCTCTCCTTCCCTACATTCTCCTTTCTGTCCCTACTTCCCATCTGGCTCTTCGTTTCCTCCCCTGTCTCCTCTCTCTGCTGTCTTCCTCTCCAGGAGTGCGCCCTGGGCTGGATGGGACCCACCATGCCCCCCAGTAAGAAGGCCCAGAGCCCCAGTAGTGGAGCCAGTGCCTCTCAGGGTATGAGCCCGCCATATCGGCACGGGGACGCCGCCACAGCAGCATCCGAGGCGGAGGCGGCCGACCTCTCCCTGTCCCTGTCCGCCTCCTTCTCCAAGGCCGAGGACGAGGAGCTCACCAGCCTCTCCTGGCTCCACGAGAGCACCGACCTCCTCAACAGCTTCAGCCACTCGGGGCTGCGTAGCGTCTCCCCTCTGCAGGACCCCGACGGTCAGCACCCCCGCTCGCCCTCTTCCTCGTCTCCCTCCCCGGACGACCCCTTGCTCGGCGATGCACACTCTGCGTACGACTTGGCGGCAGGGGCCAACAGGAAACCGCCGTACTCCTTCAGCTGCCTGATCTTCATGGCCATCGAGGACGCGCCAAATAAGCGGCTGCCGGTGAAGGATATCTACGGCTGGATCCTGGAGCACTTCCCTTACTTTGCTAGCGCCCCCACTGGCTGGAAGAACTCAGTGCGCCACAATCTGTCACTCAACAAGTGCTTCAAGAAGGTGGATAAAGACCGGAGCCAGGTAAAGACATCAGCAGTAGTGCACAGCAGTGTTGGATAATGTTTACTTTCCCTCCAGCTAAGGGCTGCTATCGACTTTTACTTTGTGATTACCAAACAAAGTAGTGTATCCAAAAAAACATGATCCAATTCTTCTTCAGTTCAGTTCATGTATTGTTCTAGACTTAAACCATATATTCTGACCTAATCAGGAACATGTCAGATTCTCTTAAGACATGAGATGTCCTGTGACCTAAACGTCCAAGTTGTTCCTTTAAAGTAAAGGGATCAATGTGGATGGCAGGCTACAATTTATCAGCTGGAGTCACTAACTCATTCTGTGATTTAGCCATAAACCATAGAATAACTGATATCTGCAAATCATACATCATGATTTCTATGCACTAGACCAAAGATTGTATTGTCATGAAAAGGCTGCTCTGTATTGTGTTAACATTTTACAAGATAGTGAGTGGTTCGTTTGTGTTTGTTTTTGCCGTGTGGATGAACAATCTAGCGTTAGCTAGATGAGTTTCCATCACCATACATTGTGGCTACAGTGGAACACTGACCAACAGGTAGCGCTAGCAGCTACTTTTATAAGTCAATGGGCCTCATGCAAGAAGCACCTGATGAACTGATTGGTTCTGAAGTGTCTTGTTTGAGTGATTTAGGAGAACTTGCTGCATTCACCAATCTTCTCGTATTTTGAATTTTCTCTTACGAACACAATTCCAGAGAGGTCCAGAGTGTGACCTCACCCTGCTGTCCAGACGAAGTTGTTCTCTAATGTATTGTATTCCTTTGAAGCAACTTTAAGATGGAAACCCTATAAATTACACTTCATAATTGACATTATCCTGTTTAACTATTCAAAATGATGGGCTCATATCATTCTGAATGTATTCATGTGGATGAAAAGCAGTCCTCGCTGGATATAAGGCCAAAACAAATTATTCATCAGTTTCAACTAATTACGCTATTATCTCACACAGCATATGATCTGGTTTTCTACACGCACTCAAACTCTTTGAAGTTGACTTCTAAGTAAAATATTAATAAAATACTGATAAAATGTCTGTCAGTGTCACAATTAGGCCATGGTGAATCAAAGGATGTACTCATCCATATGATTCTATGATTTATTTAATGTACTCAAATCAAAATGAATTATGTCTAATATAATATGCCTAAATGATATTTCCTTCATCATTTTAATATCCTAGTGCGTGGCTGTACGCTGGTTTTCATACTGTGACACTGACTGACATGATGCAGGGACTTTCCTAATCCCTTTTCATTCTGAATCCATATTCTGAATACGTATATTGTAAAACTCACTTCAGCCCATTGGTGAATACAGTACGCAGCCCATTGCTCCTCCGTCGTGTGTGGTTCTCACTGGCTTCACAGCCAGACGGTTATCAGCGGTTTGCAGGCATATCCAACTTGAAGTCAAACATATTCTGTATTTTGTCTACAGCTGTACCAGATTCGGCCTTATCAATAGTTGATGATCTCTGCTTTCATAGTTCTCTTTCACTCAGACGTTCTGCACTTCCCCAGTGGGAACAGCATTTCTCCTTTGATTTACGTCTTGATACAGTCTTTAGACTGGCTTTCCTATCCAGATTTTACTCCATTAAATACTCGGGGTAAACGGGAATGAATCCCTCACTCAATTAGCGCTAAATTAATACTGGAGGATTTAATAACACGGATGCCAGCAGACATCAGATTCCATCTTGCCCGAGGGTGTCGGGGGTGGGGGACAAACAGCGATGATCGATGCTGGCTTTTCGTGTTCAGTTGATAGAGATTATACTGGAGGATATGGGAGCTCGGTATGCTTTCCCCGCCCAGCATGTGAACCTGAACTCTTCCTTTGGAGTGAGCTGTGTGTGTGTGTGTGTGTGTGTGTGTGTGTGTGTGTGTGTGTGTGTGTGTGTGTGTGTGTGTGTGTGTGTGTGTGTGTGTGTGTGTGTGTGTGTGTGTGTGTGTGTGTGTGTGTGTGTGTGTGTGTGTGTGTGTGAGTGAGTGAGTGAGTGTGAGAGTGTTGAGGAACAAAATGGTTGAAGTATGAAGAGAACATGGTGTGTGTGCATTCATGTGTGTGTCTGTGCACACACCCTCACGCTATGCTGTCATCTGGCCCTTGACTACAACGGCACAGTTTCTCTTGTATACATAGCTCCATAGTAACTAGGTTGCAGTTGACATAAAAGTATGCTGTTGCTGGAGCAACGGGAAAACTGATTTGGTTTTACTGACTTAGGCGTGTGTGTGTCTGAGCACTGAGGTACTGAGTGGGGGAGAATTAGTGTATGTATATGCACATGTACTTGTGTGTGTGTGTGTGTGTGTGTGTGTGTGTGTGTGTGTGTGTGTGTGTGTGTGTGTGTGTGTGTGTGTGTGTGTGTGTAGAGGTGATTTGGGCAAGGACAGCCTGTCTTGTCTTCCTGTCACTGCACACCGTTTAAGACAGCACGCTAATTAACCCTTCAAACCTATTCCCCCCCCCTCTCACGCACACACACACACAGGGCATGTCTGACACACAAACAAACAAGTGTGCACATACACACTCTGGAGCATGCGTGAATGCGCTGAAGGCTCACACACACACACACGTGCGTGAGCGCCGTGTCGATGTAGAAATGAGGGCACATCTCTGCAGACTCCGACTCTACCTGCCAAGCGCTGCACTTTATCTGAAGCAGCAATTACAGAATCTCTGTAATTTCAGTCCGACTCCGCCATTCACAGCTTTTCACTGAGAAGATCTGCATGTGAATACTCCGGCTTTTTTCTCTCTTTCTCCCTGCTTTGCTTTTTCCTTTACCTGTTCATGTCTTTTTGAATCGAGCGTGCAATTACAGGGTCCGAGATATTTTTTCTTTATGTGGCATTATACTCTGCACTCGCTGTGGTAAAGAAGGAAGACTAGGGGTTTTGGTTAAGGGGAGGTCAAGTGATTGCTGTGAGTGACAGACAGGGATACACATGGGGGGTGGAGAAAGAGAGAGAGACACAGAGAGAGAAGGAGAGAGGGAGAGAGACGCAGGGAGACATGGCTTACTGTGATCGCACCAAATCATATTTCCATCAATTTACAGAGGTGGAGATTAATATGACAGCGGCCTATTTGTTCCAGTGACTGTATTTCTGGGTCATATCCAGGCAGATGACAAGATGGGGACTAGTTTAGAATAAAGCCGCTCCTCCATCGGTGTGTGCGTGTGGGAGTGCGATCTGCTGTCGGAGAGCGTCCCAGCGTTGCCATGGCTTTGTTTACTAACAGGATTCTTCTCTGTGCTGAATGACATGCCTTTAATGACAAGTGTTGTTGCCCTCAGACTACTGGATCAGTGCTGAAGATCAGTGTTGTAACAGCACAACACACACACACAGTGATACACTTCTCAAAGCCTCTTATGAAATCACAGCAGAGACAACAGGCAGTTTTGTAATCTAAGGCTCACTATGAAGTCTCTGTGTGTTGCATTTAAGTGTGTCACCTCTAACCTAACCTCAGATGAGAAGCGCCCTTGATTCCTTTACTCTTCCACTTGGAGCGTTATGAACTGTGGCATTTGGAGTGAGCTTAGATGTGTCAGCCCGAGGTGCTTTTTTGACGCTCATATATCAGCAGGTCGCTGCCACTGATGTGTCTGCAAAAGTGAATATTATTCTACCGCGTTCTCTCAAATCACTAACACACGATATTTATTTAGGTTTCACTTTCCTAATGTTTCCATTTCAAGTGTGCATGTAGAAGAACACTTCACTTTGTTTTTTGTAGGTTTTTTGTAGGTTTTTGTTATGAATAGTTTGACACAGAACACGTATATTGTATTTTTTTCAGAGTCCACACTGCAAATAACGGCATCGACCAATCACGTTGTGCAGAAAGGACATGTTCCAAATTTACACTTTAGAGTACAACAACACTGAGGCTCCGTAGTCACAATAAGACTTTATGACTCCTTTCAACCTTGGCAAAGGCAGTGCAGACCAGATCCACTCCTTCTGTTATTCCCTTTCACAATAAAAGCCTCGACATATATGCTGTGTAACTGTTTACCAGAGGGAACTGAAATTCACTCAGCGCATTTAGCCAAGAGGGAACTCAATAAAAAAGCTGACATTAGCTTATACAACATACCTCAGACAGACTGCCAGACACTGCTCTTTTCATGGTCACGCCCCCGGTGTGTAAAGGCCTCAACACTACCAAAGACGCCACCTTTAAAACAAGACTGTGACAGTATGAGAAAGTAGGCTTGTGTTCGTGAGCTTTGTAATCAGGGTCATTTTCCCCTCTCCTTTTTACAAAACCAGATACAGCGAGTCTTAACCAAGACGTGCACCATTCACAAGTGATACAACGAAAAAACATCAGTGATATACAGCCACAATGTGGCAACACTCTGAGCTTAGCATTAAGCTCGTGTTTGAACAATCTTTTTAAAGCTGCCCTAATTAATATTTTCAAAATAGAAATGTGTTCATTTACTATGTGTAATATGAGAGGGATCCCTCATAGTGACACACCCACAGAGAGTTACCACCACATTCAGCGTTTCCCCTCAACTGTATCAGCTTTGTAGCATCTTTCAGCTCCTTGATTTGGTTTTATGGCCCACAAAGCGTTTTGGTTCAGTCTCACCGTTAGTTAAGGTAGATCAGGGAGAGCTTTGTATAATAAAGCCACTGAACGCTGTATACCTGCCCAGTATACGCCAGACAGAGAAAGTCAGCAACTAGTTGGTGAACATAGTGGGTGACCAAAACAGACATAAAAGAAAAGACTCCAAATAAATGCGAATGTCTCTGCTGGATATGTACGGCCAGTTGTTGGCTAACACGTTAGACAACTTTATAAGGAGTTAATATGTCAATGCTGTCTTAACAGCGTGTTCCACTTAATAATGCTTTAATAAGCTATTATAATATATAGCTGACTTTTTCTATTGTGCTATTTCTGTCATTGTGAGTCGTGAGTAGGAGGATAAACCTTGTTGTCGCACATCATTTGTTTAGGGTTCATGTAGCCTAAGTGAAGCCATTTGAAGATCTGTAAGACTGGTTCATGGTCGTGTCCACGGAGGAAAATGATGCCACCATGACAAGTTCAGATGGAACGAAATCCCAAAGGGCCTCACTGAGATGAATTGCTGAGTGACATCATATCATAGGTGCTTTGGGAGCTGCTTACACCGGAGTAGGCCCAGTTTGTGCTTCTCATGTAATCAGTGTTTTTACATTTGAGACTTTTGCATTTCTGATATATTCCAGTCACAGATGGAAGTTTAGTTGAGATTCGTTGTGAGATTGGTTAAAAATGTTCTGACCGGAGGGAATATTTTTATCGTCTTTGGGAATTCTATAAATGTCTTCAGTGTTGGCAAATAACCTGCAAAGTTTTTAAAAGTTTGTGTATTTGTGTGGAAAGCAAAGAGTTTCATGGCTAGGTTGTAAAAGCAAATGAAAAAGACTGCAAACACATACAGGAGAAGCACATGGCAAACAGGTTTGGTACTAGTGGAAGGAAAGTCAATTCATAACACTTGCAGAAGAAATTTCCACATATTACTCCTCCCCATTATGGATGTAGGAACAAAAATATCGTGGTGTCTGACCAACGAGTATCTTTCACACCCAACAGAGAGCCTCTTTTTCCTGTTGTCTCTTTGTTGTCAAACGGCCTTCAACGAGAACAGAAATGGCCTGTAGCAAGCAGCTTTATCAGAAGAAATCCCGCCGTTCTTCTTCTTGTCCCTCTCTCTGCCTCGCTCTGCCTCTCTCTGCCTCTCTCTCTCTGCCTCTCTCTGCCTCCCTCTCTCTCTCTGCCTCGCTCTGCCTCTCTCTCTCTCTCTCTCTGCCTCTCTCTGCCTCACTCTCTCTATCTGCCTCACTCTCTCTCTCTGCCTCGCTCTGCCTTGCTCTGCCTCACTCTCTCTCTCTGCCTCGCTCTCTCTCTCTGCCTCGCTCTCTCTCTCTGCCTTTCTCTGCCTCTCTCTCTCTCGCTCTGCCTCGCTCTCGCTCTGCCTCTCTCTGCCTCTCTCTCTCTCTGCCTCGCTCTCTCTCTCTGCCTTTCTCTGCCTCGCTCTCTCTCTCTGCCTCGCTCTCTCTCTCTCTGCCTCTCACTGCCTCACTCTGCTTCTCTCTCTCTCGCTCTGCCTCACTCTCTCGCTCTGCCTCGCTCTGCCTCGCTCTGCCTCGCTCTCTCTCTCTCTCTGCCTCGCTCTCTCTCTCTCTCTGCCTCGCTCTCTCTCTCTCTGCCTCGCTCTCTCTCTCTGCCTCGATCTCTCTCTCTGCCTCGCTCTCTCTCTGCCTCTCTCTGCCTCTCTCTGCCTCGCTCTCTCTCTCTGCCTTTCTCTGCCTCGCTCTCTCTCTCTGCCTCGCTCTCTCTCTCTGCCTCTCACTGCCTCGCTCTCTCTGCCTCTCTCTGCCTCGCTCTCTCTCTCTGCCTCGCTCTGCCTCTCTCTCTCTCTCTGCCTTTCTCTGCCTCTCTCTCTCGCTCTGCCTCGCTCTCGCTCTGCCTCGCTCTCTCTCTCTGCCTCTGCCTCTGTCTGCCTCTCTCTCTATCTGCCTCTCACTGCCTTGCTCTGCCTCGCTCTCTCTCTGCCTTTCTCTGCCTCGCTCTCTCTCTCTGCCCCTCTCTGCCTCGCTCTCTCGCTCTCTGCCTCGCTCTGCCTCGCTCTCTCTCTCTGCCGCTCTCTCTCTCTCTCTGCCTCGCTCTCTCTCTCTCTCTCTGCATCCTCTGCTGTAGTTCTCAGCTCTTTACAGTCACGCAGTTCCGCTTCATTTCGCCTCATATTGTTTTTGTTCAACTGAACTGAATATCTTAATTGGTGTTCAGACATGTATCCATGCTTCACTATATTAACTCGAAAATGCATTTCCTGCTGAAAATGCGTTGGAATGCTTATTTTGAAATGGGGTGTGGGGGGTGGGGGAGAAGGGGAGAGGAGACAGAATCATGATGTTCGATAAACACAAACCGGTTATTAAATGACAGGCTCATCACAAGCATTTCAGTTAGGATTCATTCTGTGGGGCTTTTATTTTAAAATGGCATGTGTGTGTGTGTGGGGGGGGGGGTGGAGGAGGGTGGAAAGACCTCTAAAGATCCCTAAGACCTGAAAGACTGTATGAGAGAGAGAGACACACAGAGAGAGAGAGAGAAGAAAGAATGAGTGAGAGCGAGAAGAAAGAGAGAGAGAGAGAGAGAGAAGAAAGAAAGAGAGAGAGAGCGAGAATAAAGAATGAGAGAGAGAGAAGAATGAGAGAAAGAGAGAGAGAAGAAAAAATGAGAGAGAGAGAGAGAGAGAGAGAGAGAGAGAGAGAGAGAGAAATAATTCGTGAGAGAGAGAGAGAGAAGAAAGAATGAGTGAGAGAGAGAGAAGAAAGAATTTGTGAGAGAGAGAGCGAGACCTCTAAAGATCCCTAAGACCTGAATGACTGTATGAGAGACACACAGAGAGAGAGGGAGAGGAGTGTATGTGCGCGTGTGTCTGTGAGTCTGTGTGTTTATCAACATCACTAATTGGCTCAATCGCGAACACCTGTGTGCCTGAAGCCATTTGAAAATATTCTCCATAGAGATCCCATTGAAAATAAAAAGCTTAATAATTCAAAAAGTTTAAAGGTTAGAAATATGAAAAGTCATAGCACCCCTCTGGTGAAAGAGCTGAACATTTTAATAGTTGAATGGTTTCTGTAGCTTAAAAAATGGAGGAGAAGAGGGGCACGGAAGAAATAGAAGTTGAATAAAGATTTGAAGAACAATAGTTGGAATGTTTAACAGCATTCCAACAATAAAGAAACAGGATAACAATAGTTGGAATGCTTAACAGCATTCCAACAATTGGTGAGAGAGAGAGAGAGAGAGAAGAAAGAATTTGTGAGAGAGAGAGAGAGAAGAAAGAATTAGTGTGAGAGAGAGAAGAAAGAATTTGTGAGAGAGAGAGAGAGAGAGAGAGAGAAGAAAGAATTTGTGAGAGAGAGAGAGAGAGAGAGAGAGGCTCTGATATCTCTGGCAAACTTTTTCATTTGGAGATTGTCTGCTGTTTTATCGTTTACAGCTTAAATGACTGTTGTCCTGCTCTGCCATGTCTTTCCTCGTCTCTCCCTCTTGTGTCGCGGTGTGTGTAAATGTCACTCGAATCAGGAAACTTATCAGAATACTCATGTCTCATTGGCCGAGATGCAACACGTAACAGCTGCAACAAATCATGTGTGTGCGGCTTTTATTTTAAAATGGGGTGGGTGGGTGTGTGTGTGTGTGTGTGGGGGGGGGGGGGGCGTGGAGGAGGGGGGAAAGACCTCTGCAGATCCCTAAGACCTGAATGACTGTATGAGAGAGACACACAGAGAGAGAGGGAGAGGAGTGTATGTGCGCGTGTGTCTGTGAGTCTGTGTGCTTATCAACATCACTAATTGGCTCAATCGCGAACACCTGTGTGCCTGAAGCCATTTGAAAATATTCTCCATTGAGATCCCATTGAAAATAAAAAGCTTAATAATTCAAAAAGTTTAAAGGTTAGAAATATGAAAAGTCATAGCACCCCTCTGGTGAAAGAGCTGAACATTTTAATCGTTGAATGGTTTCTGTAGCTTAAAAAATGAAGGAGGAGAAGAGGGGCACGGAAGAAATAGAAGTTGAATAAAGATTTGAAGAACAATAGTTAGAATGCTTAACAGCATTCCAACAATAAAGAAACACGATAACAATAGTTGGAATGCTTAACAGCATTCCAACAATTGGTGAGAGAGAGAGAGAGAGAAGAAAGAATTTGTGAGAGAGAGAGAGAGAGAGAGAGAGAAGAAAGAATTTGTGAGAGAGAGAGAGAGAGAGAGAGAGGCTCTGATATCAGCATTAACAGCATTCCAACAATAAAGAAACAGGATAACAATAGTTGGAATGCTTAACAGCATTCCAACAATAATCCCTTGTTTATCTGTATATATACATATGTATATAAATATATATATATATATATATATAGCTATATATATATTTATATGTATATAAATAGAGATATACACAGTAAGTAATGGTTGATGCTTTTATCGCAGTGGGTTAATACGGCTTAAACACAACCAGGGTTGATGCTTTCACTCTGACTGTGGATGTCCATCATAAAATGATATGCAGTCCTAATACTTTAGATTGGTAGTATAGGTTTAGTCATATTGCTCATGAAAATGCTCTGAACAACAAAGCCTCTTATGACGATGCCGTCATGTTTCTCTGCACAGAGAGTGGCAGCTCTGTGCTCTCTGTGCATCATACATCTCTTTTAATCTCATTTCATTGCTGAGCTAAAAAACAAGTTTACTTTCTCCTCCCTTAACAACCAGAATGAACAGTTTAAATGGGTCTCTACTCTCTACAGTACATTGGTGCTATTGTTAGTTTTGATGAAACTATTGAAAGCTGCATCATAACATCTGTTATAATTTAGCAGTTAATTGGAACTATTGTTTTTGTATTATAATCAAATACCATAAAAAGACCAAAACCAACAATGCGCACATCTCCCAATACTTTCTGACTTCCCTACTCTGTCTATGGCACTTAGGCTCAGGCCTGTTTTGAAGCCTGGAGTTCAGCATTTTGGCCGTCCCTATCTTGTTTTTTTGCAACCAGAAGTGATACAAGCAGGTGGAGCGAAGTACAACTGAACTCTGGAGATGTAAATCTAAAAATAAGAGAGAGAGAGATGTTCTAAATATAAAGTTTCATATCCCAAAAGAGCCGGGCACTGTAGTTTTTAGCAAACATTACTTAACAAGGGGAAATTGTGCACGTGTTGGGGACTATTTCCAGCTGTGGATGAATACACATTTGGAGTTGTAGTGAGTATTTACAGCAGCATGGCGGTGTATGTGGGACTGGCTGATGGAAATAAACGGCTGTGTTCATTGTATTAAAGCAACATGTCAATCAGTGCAACAGTGTGGCTCATGGATGTGTTTTGAATCGGAGGTGTAACAATGGAGCAGAGTTCAACATTTTGTGACAGATTTTACTTTTGTTGCGCATTAAACAAATATCCAACATAATGTGTTAATTAGTGAGCTTTACAGGCGTTGGTGATGTTGTTACCTTTGAACTGAGCCAGGCTAGCTATTTCCCCCCCCCGTTTCAGTCGTTATGCTAAGCTAAGTCAAGTCATGAGCTACAACTTATGTGTGACAGGTAAATATACAGTAAATGTGAAAAGATAGGCTGGAATGCAGTAGCAGTAGTCTCGTGTTACTGGCGGGTCAGTGACAGCAGGACTTTTTAATATCTCCCATTTCCAAGGGAGACCAGCCCCCACAGCTTATATAACACAGTAAACAGATGTTGGCAACACACAATCCCCTCTCTCTCTCTCTCTCTCTCTCTCTCTCTCTCTCTCTCTCTCTCTCTCTCTCTCTCTCTCTCTCTCTCTCTCTCTCTCTCTCTCTCTCCCCCTCTCTCTCTCTTTCTCCCTCCCTCTCTATTTCTCTCTCTCTCTCTTTCTCTCGCTCTCTTTCTATCTCTCTTCCCCTTTTGTCTTTTGCTCACACTATGATGTGTCCAGGTCAAGTTACAGTGTTTTCTCCATCATAAAAATATCTGTACATTGCTCAGTATTGTGCAGTTTTACCACACAGAGCAGTATGAAAACTGCTGCTTTCTAAAACACAACCACAACCAGCTGGTGTAGTGACACAGATACATGTAATTAAATCTGTTTCCTTTAAGTGTTATATTGCTTAAACTTACAATTTGAAGTCTAATTCAGTGTCAGTTTCTTGCTGGATGAGAGTAGCGGTGAACATTTCCAGGTTTGGATCACTAGTTGTGTAATCCTGCTCTTTTGCTGCTAAAACACGACAGATATTTTCCAGCACACAGAGGCAATACCAATAAACACATCATCCAGAAAATAGTGCTCATATGTGAGACCAGGTGGGGTCAGAGGATCTAAATTGAGATCAAGACCACCTGCTCTTACGCCGTAAGATCCACCGTTGTGGAGGCTTCCTATTTTTAAAATCTGTGAATCAAAGTTGACCCCCCTGAAAACTTAAAGGCAATCTCTGACCTCAAACACTTTTTGTGATTACCCTTTTCGAGACACTCTGCCTTTCTCTCAACTTTGCGAATTTGCCAGAAAATGGAAAGTCCATTTCACCTCCTCTCGCTTCTAAGCCCAGAAGATGCCTGTTGCCAAGGCGACCGCTCTAACCCAGGTGACGGACCCTTCCTGTGAGCTGCGCCCTGTGATTGGCCTGTTGACCGGGGGGGGGGGTCTACAGATTGAGCGTTGTGATTGGCTGGGGGCCAAGCAGGGGACCCAGCAGACAGAGATTCTGTAGAGAGCATTGATTTAATCGGCTGGCAAGCGGGCAGACAGTAGACACACACACACACATATATATTTTGTATGTGTACGCAATCGGCTGGCAGGTGTAAGGGGAAATTTGGCCCAGTGGGGGTCACCTCTGTGGGAGCGAGTGTATGTGTGTGTAATATCATGCGCTCCAGGAGAGGCGTTGCTGGCAGTAATAGAAGCACTCCCAGGAGCAGACCACGCTGGGTAATATCACACTCCCTCTGGAACTTGCCATACAAACAGTCCTCCTCTCACACACACACTCAGCAGAACATGACACATATGGCCCGCGTTCAACACGGCTCACATACTAATGCAAAGAGCCAGACTCGGGGGCAGAAATCAACAGCGCTCAGCACACACATCCTCTGAGCTCCTCACGTTCTCACAAGGTCAGAGAATGTAGTGAGCACCGATTCACTGGACATCCAGGGATCAGGGACCCAGAGAGGCTCTGCATGCTCATCGCTCATTAGAAGTGATGCAGTTTGTATCGTCACACAGTGTGGCAAGGAATTTAGAAAGCCCAAAAAGTCAAATATCAGACATTGATGTGAGGGTTCATAGATTTGCTTTGCAGCACATCAGATGTTTATGCTTTTGTTATTTGACCTCTACTAGTTTTTGCACCAGAGCTGAAGTTGGTTAGCATGTCTTAATGGTTGCAGTATAGGAACGAATGCACCTTCTGAGACATTATTGTTTTCTGTGCAAACATTCCTTTCATCTCAGAGATGTATAGATTGTTGTTTATGGCGTATGATAATTGCTGCTGACACATTAAAGATCTTACACAAAATGAACTTCAAAAGTCAAATAATTACATTGAAAGGCTTTCGCAGAGTAGGATAAGAGCTGAGGAAATGTAAGGATGTTCTTATTTTAACAATGGGGAACTTATTGGAACACACGTGATCAACCATGTGATCCTCTTATACGTTGCTCTTACACCACCTCATATTCTTCATGAGGCTTTTTTTTCTCATGAATTACTGATGACTTTACCAGAAAGACTGCAACACGTCTTCCCAGAAACACTGTCCTCCATGACTCTTTCATAGGGACTGTGTTTTGGGTAGAAGTAGTGGATTATCCACAGTAACAGGGACATTGTTTTTAAATGCGCCAAAAACATCTGAGATCTCTCATCCCAGGCAAATGTAACCAAAATGAACCGCAAAGCAAGACACCACGAGAGAAAAGTGAGTTGTGGTGAACGTTTGACTGTTGGGGAAACATTAAGGTGTATTTCTCATCTACTTCAACACAAAACGCTCCTCAGGTTTTAGAATCTGTCTCCAATTAATGCTCACACGCACGGCTCTGGCATGTCTGACATTTCCCTCTGAATAGATTCCTGCAGTATTTACAGAAATCAGAAGCCCGCACTCATGACATCTCCCCACCCTGTAGCCTGTACCTGTATCATATCACAGAGCACTACAAAGTGAGCTGAACATGAGCCACGACGGCTTTCATTTTATATTTACTTTGCTCCCTCCCCCTCCTCCTGCCAGCCTCAGTCTCTGCTGTACACAAACTCCAAATTGTGCCAAGTTCAGATGACAAGGCAGATGAAAGCAGGGAGAAGGCATGAGAGGTACGGGGAATGTATTTCATAGCGGCCCGTCTGAGATCCCTCCCTCCTCTATAATCTATAGGCTGGTTTCACTCCGATTGGGAGCCGACAGCTTCATTCGGTGGGGGGGGGGGAGCTGCTTTGATCTGAAAATACACACCATCATCGCCTCTGGAGTGGAAAAAAGTGAGAGTTTCCCTGTGTCTCAATCAGAAAAAAAAGCCCCTAGATTTGTTTCCGAAGAGCAGCAGAGGATTGGAAAATGAAGGATGTATTAACTCTTATTCCTCCGAGTGTTATCGTCATCGCAGTAAGGGAATGGTTGCTGTGTGCACAGGTGGTTTGGTAAATAAGAACCCGGTGTGTGCAGGGGGTGGACGGCCAGCTTGTGCTTGGGCTTTGGACCTGTTGTCTCACATCAGTGTGCTGTGATGTGCTTTGAGGGACCCACTAGCACTTCCAATAACTTCCCTCTCATCTTTCTTTCTTTCTTGCAGAGCATAGGGAAAGGCTCTCTGTGGTCCATAGACCCAGAGTACAGGCACAACCTGATCCAGGCGCTGAAGAAGACGCCGTACCACCCCTACTCGCCCGGCCTGGCCACGCCCTCCACCTCCCCTCCCACCCTGCCTCAGACATTTCACCACAGGTGAGACAGAGCAGCTGATTGGTTGATTGGTTGATGAGTTGGTATGTACAGACTTTATTCTGCTGGAAAACGGTTTGAGAGTTTGTATTAGACTCTATGATTGTATTGCCTAATTTTGCACATCACTGTGCGGTTCAGTAGTTGTCAACAAAGTTCTCTTGCTAAGACAGTTCCATCTGGGTCCTGAAAGTCTGTTTATAGTATCCTCCTCGATGGTTTAACATCTTACTGTCTCATATATATATCAAATATAATACGTGCTGTTGTCCCCTCCCATCTCAGCCATGGGCTGCTTTGCTTTTTAAAGACGTTTTTTAGCACCTAACTTCTTATCAAACCATCCCCTCTGGTTATTAGTATATAATGATTTGTAATTGTTCTAGGTCCCCTCAAGAGGACTACACACTCGTTTGTTTTCTCTGACTTTTGAAGCTTGTGTAGTTTTGGGTGCCATTTTGGTTCGGCTGAAACATCACAACGGGGCGGGACATGCAGCATTATGTGTCAATTAAGGGGCATTGATTATGCAAATGATCCAATCCCACACACGCACACACACACACGCTCTTTAGTGTAGTGAAGAGAGTTCGCTGGATCAGATTTGAAACGTAAAAAAAAAGTAAAGGTAGGTTATTAGAGTATGAAAATGTTATTGCATGAGGCTCATTTACTGAATTCATTAAGACTGAAAAAAACAAATGATTAACAATTTTGGTTTCAGTTGAGATGAATGATTCTTAGACTGTGTTATTTCTTATGAAAGGTTTAGTTATGGACGTGGTTACTTGTGTACTTCTTTTTGGAACACAATTTAGCAGTGAAATGGAATTGCACTTTAAGCAATTTTACATTGAAAGAACAGAGAACAGTGTTGTTTACTTGTGGAATGAGTTATATTAATGTTACCAGAGTCAATTCTGAGAAAGGCTTTGTATTTATGTGATAAGGGTATTTATGTAATTTAAGTCTTTGAGAATCAAACGATAAAACTCTCTCTCTCTCACACTCTCCCCCGCTCACTCCCCCTGTCTCTCTCTCACTCTCTCTGTTTGTCTGTCTCTCTCTCACTCTCTCTCTCTCTCTCTCTCTCTCTCTGTCCCCCTCTCACTCTCCCTATCTCTCTCGCTCTCTCTCTCTCTCTCCCCCTCTCCCCTCCCACCTGGCCCG
>NC_136652.1:1880915-1938415 GCF_949748355.1 Melanostigma gelatinosum | reverse complement strand
CTCCAATCATCTCAATTCCAAATCCCTCTTTCTAGAAGCGCACCTTGAGAATACCGAGTGCTGAGTTCTGACACTTGGCTCAGCGCCAGAAGAGGAAAGCTTTTTCTACGGAGGCGTATTTGAAAGTTTAAAAAAAAGAAGTGATAGAGACACAGTGAGGGAGGGAAAGAAAGGAAGGGGAGGGAAAATCTCAGCTTCAAATCAGAGGCTGAGATTTTCCCTGGCCTCCTCTTCTCACTCAACACAACATACCGTCTCACTCTTTTCCTCCAGTTCACCTCCTTTTCTCTGTGTTTCCCATTATCCCTCTCCTCCTCTTCCTCTTACCCCCGACCTCCTCCCTGGTGGCTGGACAGCAGTTTAATGGACATTCAATCCCAATCAGGGAGCACTCCGGGAGCTCGCTGGGCTGCCGAGTCCTAAATGGAGGGGGAAATGGATACATTAGGCGTCTGCGGTGCGCCCTCCATCGCCGCTGATAATGGAGTAGTAATGGTCAAGGAGCTGAGGTTGGAGAGAGTGTCTGAAAACCTGGACTCCCTCTAGACGCACACAATGTGAGAGTGATGCAGCTGGACAGCTGGACGGATGGACGGAGAGGGAGACGGTCAGGAAGGGAGACTTGGATTGCACATGTGACAGGGGGAGACAGGAGAAGGGAACTTTTTAAATGTGTGACGTGTGTTTGGAAGGAGAGGCTGCGGGGAGAAGGAAAGTTGTGACAGACAGCCAGAGGCAAAGACAAGGGGGGGGGGGGATTGGGGCTGTTAGTGCCCTCCGTTATTACTTCTATTTCCCATTCCCAGAGCTCTCAGAGCTGAGGTGAGCTGAAATCTGCCGGCTCAGGATGAACACCAGGACCAGGCCTGGCAGCTGTGTCCTTAATCCAACCAGCACCCGCGGGTCATCATTCAGGAGCTCTGAATTATAGAGTGGTATGAGTGTTCCTACTTTATTGAAGGACTTTGGTCACCTGCTATCGTTGAAGAAGTTCCCCTATTAGTTCCCTTCATTTGGAAGCCTTTGTTCAAAGAGAAGGTGCTTCCAGCTTCAGACATGTTGGGTTACATGTTTAAACCTTCAACTGTGTCACAACAGCAAACTGATTGCAGACACGGTCAAGCTTACACTTCTTTTTCTTTTTACATTACTTTTTTTTGTGGTGCAAATTTGAGGTACTTGACCTGAGTATTTTATTTCATGCGAGGTCATATTTATACTTAATAACATTTAACCGTTTTACTCCACATTTGTTTGACTATACTTGTAATAAACATGTAAGAAACATATCAAATATGATGTATTGTTATGCACAAAGTAAAACTACCCAATATCTATCTTCAGCAGCTACAATATTAAAATACTGCTTAGACGTTAATGCATCAGTAATAATCCAGTATTATGATATATCATAACAGGGATCAGTCTGCTGCATGTTCTTCAGCAGTGGTGGAAACATTATTCATGTAAAGTACAGATATACCATATTACAAGTAAAGGTCCTGCATTCCACAAAATTAACTTCAAATATCTAAATTGTGCAAAATGCAGACTGGCCCCTTTCAAAGTGTTTTATTATGTATTATGATATTATTACTGATACTAAAGCTTATTCATATTGCAGCTGGTTGGAGGTGCAGCTCAGAGGAGCTCTTTCATTGTGTTGAGATGTTTCTTCTTGCATATAAAGAATCTATCGTGTGTTGTAGCTCAGGGGTTCTCAACCTTCTGTAACTCACTGACTACTTCTGATTGTTCATGGATTCCTGAGGACAGCCTCCCCAAGTAAATGAGAAAAAATATACTGGGCTGTAAATATGTGTAATGCTGCTGTCAGCTGTAATGACTTCAACAAATATTGTGCTATTCGGCTCACCATCATCATCTTAATCTGCTAAATTACTAGCTGTAAAATAGTGCTGGAGTAAAACGTTCGATGTTTCCATCTTACATGTAGTGAAGTAGAGACTGCGAGTACCTCACATCTGTATTTAAGTACAGTGTTTGAGTAAATGTACTTACTCACCTTCCACAAATGTGCTTAACAACTTAACTGAAGACCTTCATTTGAAATGATTGAAGTATTTTTTTGGGTTTGGATATTACTTTTACTGATGGTTCTTCTGCACAGTTTGAGGACTAAATAATGCAAACACACACTTCATAACTTCACTATATTATACACTTATATGTAGGAGAAAAGGTGTCCTGCTGGTTTGCATCCGTGTGTTTAAAAGGCTTATTAAGACGCCATAGTTAAGTGTTGCTTACACTTTGTCACAGCACATGTCAGTCAGCAGCCTCTCGGACGCTCAGCTGGAGTGTCAGATAGATGAGCAGGCTCACCAGCCCTCCAGTCAGACAGACAGTCAGACAGCATGAGCATCCTGCCCTCAGACTCTGGACTCAGTTTAACACACTGCAACCAAGGAGGCAGATAAACAGGTGGGTGGGGGGGGGGCTCTTTGACACGCGAGGGGCCACTTTTAAACGGCCAGGAGTGACCTTTGAACCTTTGGACCGTGTGTGTGTGTGTGTGTGTGTGTGTGTGTGTGTGTGTGTGTGTGTGTGTGTGTGTGTGTGTGTGTGTGTGTGTGTGTGTGTGTGTGTGTGTGTGTGTGTGTGTGTGTGTGTGTGTGTGTGTGTGTGTGTGTGTGTGTGTGTGTTGGTTTGCTCGCTCCTCTGCCGGCCGAGCGGAGAATGCAGCCTGCAGGACCATGTGGAACTCATTTAACAGGAGAGCAGAGGAGAGACGGAGAGGGGAGGGAGGCTGCCCTGGAAAACAGGCAGGCAGGGAGACGTAGGAAGCAGACAGAGAGGCAGAGCAGCTGACCAGACATGGGAAAAAGGCAGAGCAGCAGACAGACACCTCGTCTCTTCTGTTTTTACATGTTTTTTTGCTACCAAGCCGAGCTCTGTTTTTTATTATTGCTTTGAGCTTATAAAAATGTATTGCTCAATGTCAGTGAGTGAGAACGGGCGGCGGGAGTGTTGCCTGCTCTTTCCCCACTTAGTTTGTCACCTCAGCTCCTTAGCATATGTCCCAGGGTTCTTACCTGCAGGGACGGCGTGCACGCTGAGTCGGAGGAATGAGTCACCACTATACGTGGAAGCGACAGCCACGTCAACAGAGAGGGAGAGGAATCAACACGAGAGGACGGAATTAGAGAGACAAAGAGAAGGGTTTCACTGAGAAATTCAAAGAGCGAAGCGTGGAGGTGGAGATGCAGAGCACGCTCAGAAGAGAGGAGCGGTGTCTGTGCTTGTGCTAGGAGGGCGGTGTGTGTGTATCGAGGGTAAACTGTGGTGGTCAGGAGTGTGTTGCTGAGCTATGAGAGGCCATGTCAAACAGAGCTTGGTATTTCCTTTCCCCCCTTTTTCCTCTCTCTCCCTCTCTCCCCCTCTGCCTCTCTCTATCACTTTCTCTGCTGATGCATGATCTACCACTCTGTGGCATGTGGAAGGGGAGCCGTTGCTATGGCAACCCAAAGCCTGACTGGAGCGAGGTGGGGAAGGAGAGGCGGATGCACATCAACCCAGGGAGACCTAATGCACTGCCCACAGACACGCGCACACACACACACAGCCATGCAGCGAGTGATCAAGATTACAAAAGAGACTCTGTGCAGGGACCTACTTATAAGGTTATGGAGAGCAGAGCTGGAGATATCAGGGGCAGAGCCACGCTAACTGGAGTCAATAAGATTACTGTGGACACAGCTGGCCAGGGAAAGGCTGCAGAAGCCCACCACCAACACACGCCACAGACAGAGCCATCATAACTCACCCGCGTGTCACCACATGAAACAAGCACACGTTGTGGGAGGCTTGTCTGGGGGGCCTCGCCATGACAACCTGTATGTCTCCTCATAACATCCATCAGAAATGAACTGAGATTTATTTTCAATAAAAAGCTGAAGCTGCAGTTGTGTTGATGCAATGGTGAAACCTTCTTCGAGTTTGCACCTTAACAAATGCTTGAAACAGCAGGTCATCGTGTGCAGACTGACCCCAGAGATGAGATGACAGCTGTGTTAGTGATGTCTGTGGTGAGCAGCCAGCCCTGAGTAATGACGGCGCTTGGCTTAGATTTACACATGCACTCTTCTTCTCATCTGCAACAGCAGCCAGTACAGATCCAGATGTAGAGTTGTTGCAGTGTTGGAAGCAGACACAAGAGCTCCCTTCAGTCACTTGAGGATTAGTGGAGATGGTCAGGTCGTAGGAACCATAGGCAGGAAGGCTTTGACCGTGATGATGAATGTAAAGCTGCATAACAGACTAGTTATTATTTGGTGGTGTCTAATGTTTATGTGTCTTCAGAAACACTGGAGCCTTACAGGAATCCGCTGTCAAGAAGGTTGATTCTTTTTCCCAGTAGTCAACAGTGATGCATCTACCGGTATACTGATATCTGATATCAATGTAATAAATTCAAACCTATGTATTCATGTGTTAAATGTAGCTTTACGGAGTTAGAAGTAAAGTTTAAGTCAGGCCTGCTGGTACCTTACACATAAAGAATGATGTCACTCTCTTCCACACACTGGTATCAGATTAGTACTCTGTATTGGCCGACACCCAACATCCCTATTAGCGAACACATCATCCTGATCTATTATGGCAAGTCAAGAAGTATTCTGAAATTGAGATTTTGGGACACAAGCTTTTTCACTCACTTGCTGAGAGTTAGATGAGAAGATTGATACCACTCATGTCATATCTGAACAGTGAACAGTAAGTAAGCTAAGCCTGTTAGCTTAGCTTACAGTAAAGACTGGCGACAGGTGGAAGCTGCCAGCTTGGCTCAGTCCAAGGCTCATGAAATTCTGCATCCCATCACCTGTGAAACTCTAAGTCATACATTATATCTTGTTTGTTTATTCTGTACAAAAGCAGAAGTGTAAAAATGCCACGTTGTCTCCCTTCTTCCAGTCTTAATGCTAAGCTACAATTAACGGCTGCTATCTCTAGCTTCATTTTTAGCGCACACACATGAGAGTGGTATCGATCTTCTCGTCTAACCCTGAACAAGAAAGCGAATAAGCGTTCCCAAAATCTTGAACTATTCTAAGATGCAGATGTATTCAAAGTCAAAACGTGAGACGTCAGGACAGTACGCAGGAGATGCACCGACAGAGGCTGCAGCTTTAAGTCTCCCAGCTGTCAGCTTGGATTAGGAGCGGCGGTAAAGCGTGATCTCCAGGTCTCCCCACAGATTTTCAAATGGCTTCACGTCCAGGCTTTGGGTGGGCCACTGAAAGACCTTCAGGGATTGTTTCCAAAGCCAGTCCATTACCCTGCATGTGTGCTTCAGGGAGTTGTGTTGGTAGAAGGGGAGTCTCTGCTCCGTTCTGTGGCGTTGTCTTGGAGGACCTGCCTGTCATTGGCTCTGTCTGTATGAAGCAGCCAACATGCTGCTGCAGTGTAGTGACAGCAGCTGATAAGCCCGTTGAAATGTTTGCCCGTCAGACCAGAGAAATCATTTTTCATTTTTGCACTGTAGTTCCTTGGTAGTTCCAGACCTTTTCTCCTTCGTGATGGAGCGCACTGTGCTCTTAAGAACTGTCATGACTTCTGCATGGTCTGCATGGTCCTTCTGTTCACAGTGAGCTGTAGGACTGATTGATACGGATGCATTTCTAATTCATCTCTTGTTCACCTTCAAGTCAAAGTGTAACCGGTAGAGGTGAAAAGAAAATGATGTATTTCAGTGCTAAAACAATTATTTGATAGAAAACGAATTGCTATAAACTATTTGTATGATTGATTAATAGTTTAAGTCATTTTTAAAGCAAAAATGCCCCAACTGCCTGTTATTAGTGTTATGAAACAGACTATTTAGACTCATTTGACTATTTGCAGACTTGGGCGTTTGGAAACTGACAATTAGGTGAGAAAGATAATCTTCAGATTAAGGGTTGAAAAAAACATCTGGAATCATACTTAAATACTTCAGTTCTTTAAATACATGTCTTGTCAGTATTATATGTGGATTGCTTTTAAAAACAACATTTAATTAGTTGTCATCAGTGTTAAATGTGAGAAATGCGTCATTACTCACACACGTTGAAGCGCGTGGTATCTCCCTGTAACTTGCCTCCGCCTGCTGTTCAGCCCTCAGCATCAGACGGGCTGGATTTAGCCGAGCCCAGCGGTCGTTGGTAATTGAATGATTCGCAGCGGCCTTAACTCATTTATGACACTTTCCCGCTCAATTTAACCTTGCCTCTCTCATCAATATTGCCCTGTTGGCCTCCTCAGACGGCCAGTGGCTGCTCATCGAGCTGCTCCCGGGTCTTATCGAGGTCCGATCGGGTTCTGGAGAAGCTTCCTCTGTGTTTCCCTCCTACTTAGAAACTCATTTGTGTGTTGCATGTGACTAATGTGGCATGGGTCTGTGTGCAGAAGTTCTTACGTCCGCTGCTCTCTCTCCCTTTTAGTTCCTCGCGGTGTGATCCAAAATGGCGCTCGCATCAGAAGCCAGGCGCTCTTCCCTGTGATAAGACCCCTACCTGTAAGCCCTGTGGGGAGCAGAACCTCGGCCATACGGTGGGTTCCCTTTGCTCCTGCTGCCCTCCAACATGTCATTAATGTCAGTCAGCTTTCACATTCCCACACACACACACACACAGACACACACACGGTAGCCTCACACAAACACACATACACAAAGCAAAGCAAAGCTCCAAAATGTTCCACGAATTGTTTACATAATGACATATTCACTGTGTCCAAAAGTGAGAGGCATTCACACACTCCCTGCTGTTCACATTCTATCCAGGTGTGTTTATATAACGGTCTCTCACACACAAACAGGTTTATCAGAGGGAGAGGCCTCGTGATTCTAAGAACATTCGGAGCATGCATGGACATGCACATCCATCATAGGAGCATAAGAGTATGATGGCCTGCACCGCATTATGAATGAAACATACCCAAAGTCTCACTAAAGGTATGCGGTGAATATCTGATCACTGTATGAGGTGCATGTTTTTCTTATAAGATATTAATATGCTAACCCTCTCATCCTGAAGGGAGGAACTGTCCGGGGGACAGGGCATGCTGCTGAGGCTCCCTTTGATTTAGTGGTTGTCAGACTACACCCCTGTCCTTTGATACCTTACAGAGAAAAGTGTCTTCCAACCAATAGAGCAAAACATGTGTTGCAATATAATGTAGAGGCTGATGTATAGTGGACAGTGGTTAAATGGCTTCGCTACAGTATCGGCCTTCTGTGGCACTCTGACTTTAAAGCTTGCAAGGTCCTTTATGTGCTGAGCGAGTTTCACGACCGTAGGGAGCACGAGAGCTGCTCAAAATGCACTGTCTCATTCCAAAAATGCATAGGTGGCAATCTGAGAATGAGTCTGCTCACTCCTGTAAGGAAAGGCTGACTCTTCTCTGGCGGTACGAGCTTCTGATCGGACCTGAGAACCATGCACATTAGGCCCTCGGGGCTATTTGAGGGTGACAGATTATAACGTGAATTCTTTTTGCTTTCCAGCCAAACGCAGAGCAAACTGGAGCAGCTTGGGTGGAGTGAGGCGTATACAGGCCGGCCACCTGGCTGACAGTGCGACAGCACGAGTAACAATGTTCTCTCTCACTCTGTGTCCTTGCTTCATACAGATCATCCCTGGGAGATTATCTAAGCCGGGGACAGGACAGCCCATCCCGGTACTCTCCTCCGCTCTGCAGCGAGGACCTCCAGGACGACCACACTTACAGCACCGCCAAATCCCCCAGCAGGCTGTGCTCCTCTTCCTCTCCCCTAGACGACGACGACATCATTGCCGTGGAGATCCAGTCAGACGTGAAACCCGAACCCCGGGAGATCCCGCTGGATTCTCACATCACCACTGCCGCCGCCACCTACATTTCCCAGCAGGCCCTGCGCGGACAGAGACGTAGTTCGGGGCCGGGAGCTGGGACTCTGGCGGGAAGCAGTTTGCCCTGGACCAAAAACCGAGCAAGGGGCATTAGCGACACGCTGCCGCTGAAGAAGCGGCGCGCGGCGGCGGTTGAGAAGCCGCCGGAGAGTGACGACGAGGAGATGAAGGAGGCGGCGGGGTCGCTGCTCCACTTGGCGGGGGTCAGAGCCTGCCTCAACAACATCACAAACCGCACCGCCAAGGGCCAGAAGGAGCAGAAAGAGGCCCTGAGAAACTAAGACTCAGACATAGTACACAGTCATGCAAACACACACAGACGCTATACAGCTGAAAGCACACACACACACACACACACACATACACAAATAGGTCAACAGGTAACGTTACTACAGCATTAGTCTCAACGGACTCTTCTCATCTCCCTCTATCTATCTGCAGGGCATTAGGTGAATCCTACTTATTTGTGGCAATATCAAAAATCTATGTTTTCCTACATGTTCAGCAACACTAACATCAATGGGTATTTCTCATGTGTCTCTGTTGTTTTTGTTGTTTAAAAGGGGATGAAAGCCATAAAAAAATGCATGTTTTGTCACTAATTTGGACAAGTTGAACACGACAAAACCGAATCACATTGAGGAGCGTGCAGTACATAAACACAGAAGATGGCTGTTTGTCTTACCTGTTTGTTTCTATGTGAATCTGTAGCAATCGTGCAGCGATGCCAGCAAAGACGGCGGAGCCTATTGAACAAGACTTAGAGCTCCCTTGGCCGCTCGCTAGCATCACTCTCCTCCATCCACGAGCACAAATGTGAGACTGCCAAAGATCAGCGACCAGGTTGCTTCATGTAGCCGATGCGACAGCGGAGAAAAAAAGAGAAGGCATAGCAGTAGAGAAGAGCTCGGGAGAATGACTTAAAGCGTCAAAATAATTGTAAAACCCAATGTGATATATATTCATGCACTTAACATTATTTAACACCACTTATAATAGAAGCATCATGGGTAAAGACATGGTTTATTTCAAGAGCACTCATAGTATTTAAGAATAGATATTTAAAAATAAAAAAATGGTCATGTTTTATCACCAGAGATGGATAGTGTGCCGGGTCTGAGGCAATATCTCCTTCATTTTGTTCTTGTTGTTGCACAATGTAAACGTCCCCTGAACGTCCCCAGTACTTCTGTCCATAGACACCTGGTATAGATATCGTAGCTACCAGTAGCTACCACACCTTCCTATTCATTTAACAGTGTCGAAGAACTATAGACATGAGCTGTGGGTTTAGGTTTCCGTTTGTGTCTGTTCACCCTCACTCTACCTTCATAAAGATATAAGCAATTTGTCCCACGTGGACAACTCTGTAAAAAGGTTAGAAAATATTTTATTTTTTTCCTTTCTTAATTGAAGCAATTTGACCTGCAGGACTTTCTCAGTTATATTGCATGGGTGCTTGTAAATAAGATAAAAAGCAAATCTTTTTTATTCAAAGATCATGTAAGATAAACAATGTATTTAGCATGAAGCATGACTTATTTTCATATAAACCTTGATCCTAGAGGAAAGAAAAAAAGTTTTGCTGCCAATTGTTATACCCGTGATTATATTGGATTTTTTTTTTCTTGAAATCTTTTGGGTTCTTTTTTTCTGAGCGGGCTTTCAAAGACACGTCTTCAGGGAGGAGCGTGGGGGATCACTCTGCACCTCTGGGCTTCGGGTTCAGGCTATGTAGGCCAGCTCAATCACCTCTTAGGGGTGGGCTTCCGTCTTCTTCTGCCTGTACAGTGATTTTTAGGTGTTCAATGTTAACCCCAGTGTTATTTCAGAACACATGTGTAGAGTGTGTGTGTGTGTGTGAGTTGGTGTGCCCAGCAGCACACACCCTTTAACATTGTGCCTGCCTGCCTGCCTGCCCTCAGTACCTCTGTTGTCATGTCTCTGACATGTTTTCACAGAACGTTACTTGTCTTTATTTATAGCAGTATTGGGTTTTTTCCTCTCCTGTGTGTAAATGTACATGTGTCCTTATTTCCCATCGGCATTGTTCAGTGTAACTGTATGGATCAGACAGGCATGGGAAGCTTTGTAGGTGTCCTGAAAGAACCTCATAACTCCAGATAGGTGACTTAGAAATCAGATAGAAAAGGAAGAGGAATGTAGGAGATGGCATAATGATAAGTTAGTTTTTTGATTTACATACAGTATTGTTAACCCTTTGATTAAAGGAATGAATTGTCCTTGTGGATGTCAATCTTCATATTTATCTCAAGAGCCCAATCCAGAGATCAGAGGGTTTTTAATATATTTTGCCACTCTACAAAGAGTATGTGCATCTCACTTCGGATCAAGAAAACAATGACTTGATTGGAATCCACAAAAGCAGTAGTGAGCTTTGACATGTTTGCATCAGAAGTGATATAAATACTGCACTGCCATGATTCGGCATGCTTTTGCTGAAACATGCATAAAGTATTCATTTCCCCGCACGTGCAGAGATGCCGTGCAAATAAAAAGCAGCTTTGCAGGAGAAAACATTAGCTGGGTTTTGGTTGTAGCAGCGGTCACACAAGAGTTTTCTTTAAGCTCAATGGGCGTTGAGTGATTGTCAGCAAGCCAAGCAGGCAAACGAATGCATGACCCATCCACTGGTACAGTCTTTTGCCACCTGTAGCATGCATCACTGGCGTTGCATTTTGTATGGTATCCATGCCGAAATATACAAGAAAAGGCTAAAAGGAGACACTGTCAGTGTTCTTGTTGTGTGCCATCCGGCTCTCGTCTGATATCTGTCTGAGTGCTCCCGGGTTAGCAACAATCCACTGTTGTGGTGACTAATAACGTGTTCAGCTGGCAAGAGCCATGTCGAGGGGGGAATGTGTTGCTTTAACAACCACCTTTTTTCCTCCGACTCACTCGGCGACATGCAGGAAGGGTGAACTCCTGACCTGCGAGTTCTGGAAAAACAGAGCAACGCATAAAATATACCTTGGACATTTCAAAGCAAAGGAAATATACTTCACTGCCTGAAAAGCCCCTAAAACAAGTGTTTGTTTCAAACCTGCCAAACATAACGATGAAACGCTCAAAAAAATACAGTTGCCATTGGTTTTGTTTTTTGATGTTTTTATGCGCATTTTTATTTTCTGTTCTGTTTTCTCTCTGACAAAAGGATCTACAATACTGCCATTATGTCTTTGGTGACTGTCTGAGCTGAATATTGGAAAGCCATAGGTTAGAGATGTCAAAATGCAAAACTGTTATTGATCTGTGAGATGTGATGCAGAGTGCACCGGGGTGTTGGGTTTTTTTTTTTTCCAGTAAATGTTCAATTCTCTCCTTATTGTGCAATCATATTGCCAAAGAATGATTTTAAGACCTATTTCATCACTACATGTAAATATCAACGTTGTCCAATACCGTGGCAAAAAATATATAAATGTTGTTTTATTTTGTTTTCCATTTCCTGAAAAACTGCAATGATGTTTATGTGATGTATTGTCTTCCAGTTGGTTGCAATAATAAAAAATACAAGTTGCAGAAGATTCGTTTGGCTGCTCCTTCTGACGGACTTGAACCGAACAAGTCTAATAATGACACATTAAATCACAGCATCGCTGGTCGGCACTTCAGAAGCAGCACTTTAACTATTTTTCCTCTCAGAATTCAGAGTTAAATATAGTAAAGGCTTACAAGAAAGCATATCCCCCTCTCTTCCCCCCTCATTTTCACCACTTCAACATACACCACACACTAACCCATTGACTGGTGAAGTGCAGCTTTGTGAGACTGGAGACTCTTTAATTTGCTCTCAAGACTGACCCCAATCATGTACCTCACATATTCCCATCAACAAGGGTCTTATCATAACCATGCCTCTTCCGCCAGTTAATTATTCATTTACTTCCTCTAATCTTTTAAGTTCAATACTTCTGATTAAAGTCAGACTCAGCGTCCCCCTTATGGAAAGAAGTAAAAGAGTTGACTGTACCAAAGAGTTCCTTAGCGCCTTATCAATCTGAGTGGTGCCATTTTGGAGCCATGTGGCAGTGGAAGCCCATTCATAATTGAAGCCGAGACAGGCTTAATCTGGAGCCAGTGCCTCCCTGTGCAGCGCTCCCACCAGCAGCACAACTGGAGCTAGCAGCTCCTCTGTTGCTATGCAACTACAGCAAAGAAAGAGGGGGAGAAAAGTGTGCATTCTCTAGATCTTTAGAGGGCATCGTACCACTCTGTCACCAAGAGTGAGACTCAAAGGTAGTGACGACATGCCTCGCATTATGCAGCTTCATACTTGATCACATTTCATAGAACACCTATCAAACCTACTGAACACAAGTCTCCTGTCATCTCTTTCTACAACTAACACTTGCGTTTTAGTTTTTTTAAAGAAAAAGGTTCCAAGTGAATTCAAAAGCATATTCTCATCAGTGTCGGGTCGACGTTTAATTTCCCCTTAGTGAAATAATGTAATGAAGTCAGTTGTGACATTCCACCCTGGAGGAGGCACTCTGAGGCGCTAAGTGGACTGATGCACAGAGAGATATCGTCCATATCCACACAATGACCAATGAGGCAAGTTTCCATGGAGACAGAAGTGGAGGTAACGTTCTCTTGTCAGCTCTCATTTACTGCAAAGCTTTAATGACTTTCTGGAAATGTTCCCCTTGTAATCAGGACAGGTGTATTTATGATGTAACAGAACCTATGGATGTGGCTAATCCCCCCCAAAAAACAATGACTCCCTTATTGAATTCAGAAAAGGAGAGCTTGCTTCTGGAGCTCTGCGATGTGGTGTGATCACACTCTTGTGGCAGCAAGATGTTACTACATTAATAGTGCTCTGGAAACATAAACAAGGCACCAAATACTCCCATATAGAAGTACCGTTACACTACAGAAATCGAATTACAATAGTAAAACACTGGAATGAAAATCTATGAAAAGGGAAGGTACGTCAAATCTTAACAAGCAATCATTGACAAAAGTATCGGCAAAAATAACTTCAAACAGAATACAGAAGTGTTTCCAGAGTGAGTTAGTTAGCATATAGATATAGATTAAAATAGTCAGATTAAAGTCTTAATGGAGACCAATTACTAAACACTGGGTTGAGTGTGGTTTTACTGTCCTTTCTCCTCTCTGTCCTCAGATTGTGCAGGAATTCGCACCGTTATGTCAACTAACTTCTATCACCAAACACTACACATGAATGCTCAAACTGAGGTCCATGTTTTATATGGGTTTATTATTTAATGATCTACCAGTGTGTGGAAACTATGGCTCGTGTGATATTGTGATTATCTCCTTATATGGGTCATAATATTTACACTTGGCCTTATTCAGTAAACAAGATCACTGAGCATTATAACGCTAATGCGATCTGTGCACGTTTATTTACCGCGTACCACGTTAAACACGTTTAAACTACATTTCCCAGCGGAAAGCGTGTCGCGTGGTCGTCATACACCGAACGAGATCTCGCGCGATGTACGGACTGACCCTGCCCTATGTCTCGCGCACTCGCAGCTCCACGCTCAGTATATAAAGCAGGACACCGAAGGAAGGAGGACGGCTGGGAGTCGCAGCCCGGGATTGTAAATAAGACCGTTAAAACTGTGTTTTATTTACAAAAGTAATGCCGGCTGTTTTAAGAGACCGTTCCCAGTTGTTTTAAGTCGTTTTTTGTAATTTTTTGGCTCTATTTCTCACCTATTTCCGTGTGGTTTTTACACTACGCGTATAATGGCGAGCTCGGCTAACTCGAACCCAGTGGTAAGGATCAATCTCTAAGGATTGTCAGCGGGGAAATGGGGGTTAAGATAAGAGACCGCTGTCAACGAGCTGTTTTTTATCATTCAGTAAAATGAATGGGCTTTAACAAACACTTCACTGTTCTATCAAATAAAATGAAGACTAACTTCAGTCAATCGGCCATTTTAATCATTCTTCGAAACTGAGGTTAGATTGTTCTTCAGATGAAGCCGTCTGGCTAATGCAAGGGAGCTGTAACGTTACAGTCAAGATGGTGCTGGAAGGTTAGGGTTGGATGAAAACGCAAAAGTTGATTTATGGGCCATTTGTCCAGTCGAGGCTGTCATGAGTTGGCTGGTAACGTGAGTTAGTTCATAAGTGTATCTCTAAAATCATATGTATGGCTCAATGAATTGGAGTTGATATATGTGCTGTTTAGTTGAGGTCAAAGCAATGCTTGTGTCGATCAGTCCGACATCAACGGACAAGTCTGTAACGTTAAATAAGCTAAATAGTTTATTTAGCCTAATTCATAGATGCCGATGTTCGCAAAGCACCTCGCCACCATCCACTGCGAATGAATTATGCTTTTTCTGTTGATTAAAGTCTCCTTAGCTGAACGCCGCCAAAGCTCAGTCTAATGCCTCCTCATTGTCCACCATTCCACGCCAGGATAGCCGTCCCAAACCACCACTTATACCCATCTCATAACAAAGTAGTCCAGCGACACGGCCATACTACTTGGTCAAAGCCGAGCAGCCATAATATAACACACCGAAAACATCCTAGCATTCCGACACATACTGTTCAATGTACGGGGCTGTCTGGCGCGCGTTTCGCCGCTCCGTAAAATGGCTTCCACGTCTCCCCTCGCTCCGGTTCTGGCCCTCCTCTTTACTGCCGCCTGGTTTTATACGGCCATATTGGCTCTCTAATATAGACTAGCCGGGATGGGAAGGTGCTATTCGACGCTACGTCACCGCCTCTACATATAAACGGCAGACTAAGCTTTAAATGGTGGAGAAGCAGACGGGCCGAGGGGGAGGAAGGAGAGACCGAGGTCCGTGCTGCGGACATTAGGGACGATGCAGTTCAGTGAACGCGGTGTGCTGTCTGTGTCTGTCGCGGAGGCTTCCAATGTTGTGTCGCTTTCCTAACGAGCGGAAATGCGACTGTTGTCTCGCTGTAGACATTTAAACGGTTTACACGCGCTGTAGTTAGCGCGCGCGCCATGTATGCTACGTTATCCCGAGGGACACACTGAATACTGTTGTTGGTGACAGATGGACATGTAGCCTACAGACCAATACATACATACTGTATCTATAATAGACGCATTCTAGCTAAACGCCCAGCTTTTATTTCCATGGACCAATATTAGAATCGAGTTAAATATTTGAAACGGATATACACCGACTATTACTTTATTATAACCTACTAAAGTATACTTATCTGTTGAGCGGAAACTGAATGTATATCCACATGGTTTGTTAGACATTTAATGTTCTGCTGCTGTCATGGCAGCTGTGCAGCACTATTAGTAACTGATGTGTTCCTATTCAACATTTCTGAATACCAACGCCATATGGTCAATGTAAAAGTAGGCCCTAAATGGTAACTTTGATCATCAGATATGTTTGTTTCCTTATCAAACACAGTGATGAAAGCTGTCTTTCCTGTTTCTGTGCTTGCCTCCTCATAGCCTAAACTATATAAGTCAGTGATTGAGGATGTGATCAATGAGGTGCGAGAGCTGTTCCTGGACGAGGGAGTGGATGAGCAGGTGCTTCTGGAGCTGAAAACGGTAACCGTCCCCCCTCCTCACCCCCCTGTACACGAATGAAGTATATGCATATTGTGAAGGCCCGGGGTGCATTTATGCTCTTAATGAAAATGGTAAATCACAAAGTATTATTAAATCTCACATTATTTTTCTTCGTCCTGATGCTCCAGCTGTGGGAAAACAAACTGTTGCAGTCCAAGGCAGTGGAGGGCTTCCATACTGAGGAGCAGGCAGCCCTGCAGGCCGCTCAGCAGCAGGTTCAGCAGCAGGTTCAGCAGGTCCAACACGTCCAACACGTCCAGCACGTCCAGCAGGTGACCCAGCCAGCACAGGCCCAGCAAGTCATTCTGCCCCCTCAGCAGCAGCAAGGTTGGTCGGCACTGTCACTGCCACACTGCACTGGTAAACAACAACTATCTCTAAATGCGACAGCAGAATTATCGAACATCTGTGAATGCTCTCTCTACACAAACAAATATCCATTTGGACAAGTCATATACTGACTTCCTACTGAAATTTAGTGGTTTTGGAGAGAATTCCTCTGTTAAAAGGCTTTTTTGACGGAAGTTGACATACAAAAAGTTTAATTATTACACTACCAGAGTATTTTAACCTTTTTAAAGCTGAAATTGGTAACTCAAATAAAAGTAACTGTTTGTGTTATTTGATCAAACTGTCACTATATCCTGACAGTAGTACACAAGTACCGGTAGTACACGAGACAGAAACACTCAGGTTCCTCTGTCTCCCTTTAGTGCTCCTGATGCCATAAGAATCCACCAAAACAACCAATCACAGCTGTCAAGCTCTGGCAGTGAATTACGATAACACTGTCTAACTAGGCAGCACTGATCAAATATGAATCAAGATTATGTTACAGCATTGTATATTTCTCTCCTCAAATCATTTCAGAAACATATTTTCGTGTTTATCTGTAAAATGAGTAAGTTTGTGACCCACAGCACACATTCTCATTTTACAGCTAAACAGAACACTTAAATATGTACCTGAAGTTATTTAAAACAGGAAACAGGCGAAGCAGGAACAGAATCAACTGTGTGCGATATTCTTTTCTTTTAATAGTTTTGTTTGCAGTACATTCTAATAAGTTTTGGGGCATATTATGGTATGTTAACATCAACATGTCTCTCTGCACAGCTCCCCAGCAGCAAGTTATTGTTCAGGATTCCAAGATTCTACAGCACATGAGTGCAACAGGGATGGTAAGTAGATAATGTACAGATACAATGAGCATGCTATTATAGTTTGATGATTCATGCTCATAACAGTAACAGCCAATGCAATGTGACTGATCTCAACTGTGCACACATTTACAGTGACTCCCTCAATCACTGAGGCCCTCTGATAGTGTGGTATGTTGTTATTGAGAGAACATGTGTTATCCAGGCACATATTTTACAGTCAGCCAAAAAGAAGAGGAAGATGTTCATGTGTCTCTGCCTCAGAGCAGGGTGACTGGTGTAGTAGCAGAGCAGAGGAGAGGGAGGACCTGTAGCCTAGATGACAGTGGAGATAAAGCATCCTCTCACACGCTCCCGTTGTCTCACGCACACCGACAAACACACTCTGTCGTCATCAGTTTCAACAGAGTGTCAGCACTTCCCATCCTTTTGTCCTTCCTTCTCTCAACAACACTTCGGTTCAGCAAGCCATCTGTTGGTGTCGAGGCCTGCACCTGTGCTGTGTTAGTAAAGTGTTGTTTTTGTCTTGACTCTCAGACGCTTTGTTTAAGCTTTACTTGCAAATTCCGTTCACCTTTTTGCCATCAAACCTGGCAGGTAAAATGAACAAATGCTTTTATCACAGAAGCCAAGGAAATATGAATTTTAGCACTTTAATGGTTTAAGTTGTGTTGTATTTCATGAATATTAAATCTCTCCAGAGAAATGTACTTAACGCTTCACATATTCCTGTGTGTACCTGGTGTGTAGAACATTTACACCGTGACAACCTTAAACTCTCACATTGCTTGAACCCTAACATGCTGGTGTGTGTGTGTGTGT
Source organism: Melanostigma gelatinosum (assembly GCF_949748355.1). Lineage (NCBI taxonomy): Eukaryota > Metazoa > Chordata > Actinopteri > Perciformes > Zoarcidae > Melanostigma > Melanostigma gelatinosum. The sequence goes on along the minus strand of NC_136652.1, from coordinate 1,920,959 downwards.
GTGTGTGTGTGTGTGTGTGTGTGTGTGTGTGTGTGTGTGTGTGTGTGTGTGTGTGTGTGTGTGTGTGTGTGTGTGTGTGTGTGTGTGTGTGTGTGTGTGTGTGTGTGTGTGTGTGTGTGTGTGTGTGTGTGTGTGTGTGTGTGTGTGTGTGTGTGAGAGAGAGAACCTGACTGCCGTGTTTCACTCCCTCATGTGTGTTCTCTTTTTCTCCTCTAGAGTGCAGCAGCTACAGCAGCAACCCTTGCTTTGCCCACAGGGGTCACCCCATACCAACAGCTCATCACTAGCCAAGGTGAAACACTCGCTGCTTCATCTGTGCATCAAAACGGGAAAAATATATTTTTACCTGTATTGCTATTTATCAATCTTGATAGTCTTGGTGTGAGCTGCCTAGTGTTGGAGATATCGGTTGTATCGAAATACCTTCAACAGCAATGTCTCTCTAGAAATCATGACCAGGTCACTGAAGACGATCCACTGACCTGGTTGTGAGCAGTCTGATGTCGGCTCGTGCTCCTGCCAGCGCAGGATGTAAACTTGAATGGCGTCCTCTTGGGTGCTAGGTGAGCTAGCGCAGCGGTTCCCAAACTTTTTAGGCCACGCACCCCCTTCTACATCCCGACCGGGTTCACGCACCCCCAATCCCCCACACCTTAAAAAACAAAAGCAACAGAGCCTATTTACAGCGCATAGAAATCGGACCAATGAGAGAACAGTTTGCTCGCGCGTGGCGTTTGTTTATAAGATTTAGTGCGCTGTTAAATGCAATGTGAACACAAACTGAACAAAGGGGCAACTGCAACATTGTATCATATTAATCCCTGAATCAGAACAAAGCAAACGAACTGAAGGTGTGAAAACGCCCTGAAACACTGCAACAACGTTTCAATAACTTTCAGTTCCACAAGGCGTCACTTTTAAAGAGCAATAAGGATGCGAGCACACACGCACAGGCTCAGAGGCAGATTGTCACATTTAATTTACAATTAACCACACACATGAATGAGACTGCAGTTGTTTTTGGCTGTTTTGTAACTCCTCCAATTTCGATATAAACAATGTAAGGGGCTTTTGACTTGCACTGGCTGCTTGGTGTTCAGGTGGCGACGTAAATAAGAGCTTCAGACTGTTAGCCAGAACCTCACTGCACACCACGCACTGTGGCTTTGGGGAATCTGCGTTGCCAATCCAAGTGAAGCCCAGACACAGATACTTTTCATCATATTTCCTCTTGTTTTCCCAGTCTGATGCTCACTCTCGTTTCCTCTTTTTTCACCTTGACTCCGCGATGGGCCGATGTGCTCCCGATTTGTCTGTGCTATCCCTTCCTCCTTTCGGTCTCCTCCGTCTCATCTTCCTCTGACTCTGGCTCGATTTCTTCTCCCGGTCTCTCCCCAACGCACCTCTCTCCTCCTCCTCCTCCTCCTCCTCCCCCCCCCCCCCCCCTCTTTTATGACCGATAGCTTCAGATGTCCCAGCTGACAGTTTCCCTGATTTTCAGCTAGTTTATCATATTTGCATGAATGTTAGCTGACGTTAGCTGCACAAGCTAGGCTAGCTAGTGTACGTAAAAGACAGTCTGACGGCAGGAGCTGAAGTGCATTTATTTATTAAATTGTACGTTTTTAAATTTAAATCTTACAAAGGGAATTTTTATAATTCATGTAACCGAGCGTCTTGGGTTTGTGTATAAGGGCACTTATCATACAGTAATAACTGAAGTCAGGAGATTAGACATCTTGTATCAATCAGCCCACGGCTCCTCTCTTTATTGTTGTTTTCTCCTTTGGCCAGAGGCGGGGGTTGCGCCTTCGCTACGGCAACCCTCAAGGGACATATCATCATCAACACCAGAACGACAAACAAGAGACAGTCTGTTCCATTCATGTTTTTGTGAAACTTATATTTAATATTAATTATTACACCATTAGACCACCATTACATTTTCCCTCTCTCGCACCCCCTAGAGGCAGCTCACGCGCCACACTTTGGGAATCCCTGAGCTAGCGGTATCGGTTAGCTATAAGTACTCTCGTCCACAAGTAGATGTGCGCTTCCTTTTGCGCGGTGATACGGTTGACGGATGTGGATTGATAGAAAGAAAATAATTCCCACATGAAGCTGCTCACAACCAGGTCTGTGGGTTATCTTCAGTAACCAGGTCAGGATTTCTAGAGAGACATTGCTGTTGAATCTTTCAAAGGTATTTGTTGGCGCTTTGAGCACCACAAGCCGAGTGCCTTATAGTTCCATTATATTGTAGAGAAGACTGACATCTCTACGGTCTATCTCCAACACTAGGCCACTCACATCAAAAATATCTAGACTGATGAAAAGCCCCGCTGGTGAGAGGGGAAATATGTATTTTTGACAACTTGGGGTGAACTGTCCCTTTTAAGTTAGTTCATCGATACGTTCACTCTTCCAGCACTCACAGCTCCTCTGTTTCACGGTCTCTCAGGTCAGATCCTGCAGGTGGTCCGTGCTCCCAACGGGGCTCAGTACATCATCCAGCCCCAGCAGCAGATCCTCCTGCAGCAGCAGATGCAGCCTGGCGGCGTGCAGGCCCCGGTCATACAGCAGGTATGCCCCATTAGACAGGTAGGAACACCTCACTTTGGTCAACAGAGTCCACCTATCTTTTTATCTGTGGTCTTCAGAACAACAATCAACAGCTCATAGTGTATACAGACCAGGAAGCTGTTTGGCTGCATGGCTGTGGGTCCTCTGGTGTTGAAGCAGTGGAAGAACCATCTCATGGAAATAAAGACTTGAAATATGTGAAAAGAAATGCCATGAAAATGACTCAAACATCACGGCTTCACCCGAAGACATCTTATCCATGACCTTTTATCAGAAGCTTCTCTAAATTAAGCAGCATCACTACATGATGAGCCACAATTACAATAAGTCAGTTGAGTTTTAAATGAATAGCTTTTGGCATTTTAACGTGTAATTCCTTCACAGGTCTCCAAAGACAATACATGAATGTTCATGCCAGAGCTTTTGCAAAATGTGAGTTCTTCCTGTTTACTGTGTCCAGGTGCTGGCTCCTCTGCAGGGAGGCCTGCCCCAGCAAACAGGAGTTATCATCCAGCCGCAGCAGATCGTCTTAGCTTCAGGAAACAAAGTCCAAGGCAATACACAGGTCAGCACTTCTTCAATTCCTCCAAAACATATCGAGTTGCTCTCTTCTGGAAGGTTGCTTTACATTAAGAGTTTTGTCTGAAACATTCTTATGTGGTTCCACTATATCTCCTCCCTCTTTATGTTTCTAATGGCCATCGGTGTCTTGTTTGGTGTGTTAATGATGTCCGTAGCACAACGTCAGACAGGAAGCTTGATTTGGATTTAAAAACATTTTTAATACAAATTCTTAACCTGACAATCACTGTTTGCCGTTAGGTGATGCAGGCAGCAGCTCTGGCACAGCAGCCTGGCCAGGCAGCAACAGCTCAGGTCCAGCAGATCCAGCAGGTCCAGAGCGCAGCTGCACCACAGGTCCTACCGCAGCCACAGAACCAGCAGCAGCAGCAGCCTCCCATGATACTGCAGGCGGACGGCACCGGAGACACCTCCTCAGAGGAGGACGAGGATGAGGAGGAGTATGATGAAGATGAGGAGGAGGAGAAGGACAAGGATGGGGGAGAGGACGGGCAGGTGGAAGAGGTGGGCACCAGAGGAACCAAATGTTGTAGTGAAACAGACACAGAGCAGATGCTGCTGTGCTGTGGTTCTGGATGAGCTCAGGCTCAGCAGAGATGGACTAAGAAGCTGTTAGTGAGTCAGTGTTTTAAGAAGTATGGCTTTATCTGTCAAAAAGCAATATGATCTCATGATGAGGAGAATGTTATATTGTGTAGTGATATCTTCTTTTCCAGGTATAATAAATATAAATAGACCTTCCTGTAACATGACCAATGGGACACTCTGAGTTTTTATCACAACGAGATGTAATGTTGTTGGTTTGGTTTCCTCACCAGGAGCCTCTGAATAGTGGTGATGATGTCAGTGATGAGGAGGACCAGGAGCTGTTTGACACAGAGAATGTAGTGGTGTGCCAGTATGACAAGGTAAGAAGTCATCCATTCTGTGAGAACATGGCACAACTAAACGTATGAATATTCAAAATGTGTAATTATCTTATACCTGTTGATTTACACTGTAAGTAGTTAGTTTAATTTCAGTATATTAAGTGTGTAACCCTGGTCAGATCACACATCTACTGTAGGACTATCACACATAGAGGCTAATGTTGATTCTCGTTAGTTTTTTCAGCAATAAATAAATAAACCTTTTCAGCCACCAACAAAATGACCGAAGTAAAACATTCATGCTGGCTCAGCTGGAATGCCTCCATCATACAGTCCCTTTGTAAATGTGATCAATGCCTCTAATTGTTTGTCTCATGGCAGTTGCTAGCATTTAGTAAAAATTTAGACATTTTGCAATCCTTTACTTTTGGATATTGGCACTGCTTTTGGTAGATGCCCCTTTTTGCCTGAAGTGTAATGTTTGATCACCAGCGTCATACACCCTTAAGTGGATCACAGAAATATGAAATGCTAATAAGAGGTGTGGAACTTTCTCGATTCTAAGATGCGTCACGATGCGACGTCAACGAGTCTGCATTGATGCAGTGATGGAACATAATCAGGAGTTTGGTTTCATTTCATCTCAGCGAGAATACGTCACACCTGTTTCTCTCCTCCGTCGGGGTTTCACAGCGAGCAATACTAGCTGCTCTGTTTCAACAGTGTTGGGCTAAAACGTGCATGCAGGCGGGCTGAAATTAAACGGTGGTGTTGTTTCGGGAGATGTCTGCCTCCCCCCATTCAGTGCTTCTAAAGATCTATTGGTCAACGCTGGATAAAGACATTGGAGACGTGTCCATTGTAAGATGAAACGGTGTCCATCTGTCTTTGACGCCTACACCATTGATTTCCTTCTCTTTCCTCCCCAGATTCACAGAAGTAAGAACAAATGGAAATTCCACCTGAAGGACGGGATCATGAATCTGAATGGGAAAGACTATGTCTTCTCCAAAGCCATTGGGGATGCTGAATGGTGAAGGAGAAGAAAGAAAGCAACAGGAGCAGGAACTCTATAAGTCCCTTTATCCAGTTAACAGACACTTCAATATCCTTCCATGGCCTGTGACTGGATTCCTGTCAGGAAACAACCTGTGAGTCTTTGAGAACTCTGACTAACCCAGCGGACTGTGAGGTACCGTACAACCCGGGTGTTGTCAAAAACACCCGGCTGGCCTTTCGGGGTGAGAAACCTACAGGGGAAGTGAAAGCCTGTGAACAGAGTCCTCTTGATCTTTCTTTGCTTCTTCCTGGCTTCTCTACGTTTTTCCTGAGAGAATTACACACACAGTGGAAAGTAAGCATTTCACTTCATGCAGGTGTAGTGGACCAGGGTGACCTGCCCCGCCACAGGAGGGTCAGAGGTCATTCATTATATCTCCGTAGATGAGAAACACCTTCATGATGCACTGTAGTCGGTTGACTGGATTGACTCGTGTCTACATTGAAGTCCAAACTTAGTGCCACCAGTCAAGATCGCTGCCTTTAGAGCGGCCAGAATCAACTTTTGGCTTCTAATTTTTGGTCTTGGATCGTAATTCTGTCTCAATTCATGTTCATGAAAATGATGCTCCGAAGGGTTTTATGTAGTTAACAACCTGTTATTGTTTTAAACCTTTTTTTTTAAATGTTTCATGAAGGGTTAAGAAAAAGAAGGTACAATTACATGAATTCTAGACTACCTAATAGTGATTTAAAGGCATTATTTTAATCTGAGTGCTCAATCCAAAAATACTGTTATTTTTCTCATCTGCTTCTCTGGAGTTTCATTCCATCTTTAATCTTAACAAAAAAAGGAAGAGCAGTTCCAACACTGAATTCATTTTAGAACTGTACAAACTGTCTGAAGGTGTGTCCCGCCGGTGTTCTTTGCTCTTATTTTAGTTCCCTGCAGCCGTCTGAGAATTTGCACTGTCAGTTTATCAATGTTGTGAAATCAGTCAAGTTAATCAATAGCCACAGCGTGCTCCGTTTGTGTTGGGAGAGAGTGTGTGATACAGGGACTGACTGTACAGGTGTGTGTGTGCGTGCGCACACACGCACTGTCACCTCTTTACTCTGGTAATGTATTTCTTTGGGTTTTTTGCACACCCATAATCTCAAAATGTCTGATAAAACAGGAAAAAAAGATTACAATTTCATTTTATTTCTTTTTTTTGGTGGGGACAAGGCGATGTCTTCTTTTTCTTTATTCCTGAAATGTTCTGTTTTGAAAGGTTGGAAAGCTGCACCAAACTGCTCTTATAATCTAATAAGTGTTCCTTTTTTTCTCTATTGGTTGGACAAAGCTACATAACGCTGTGTTTCAAATCATTTCGTCCACCGTATGTTCTCCTGGGCTTGCATTTTATTCATGACTTTTAAACAAGAATATTTTCTATTGAAGCGAGTTGAACTTGGGGGCCTGTGTGTTTCTCTGCAGTTTGTTTTTAGTGCCCTTATTGCAGCAATTTGAAATAAAGTATGTGTTTTTTGACTGTTGTGTCAATTTGGTTGATAGTTGGCAATATAGAGTATGATTTTAACAAGACGAATAATACTAAGGAAGCACTGACAAGATTACTGATGCAGAACCAATGAAAAATTAAGATTTACATTTTTTTACATTTCCCCCATCCATAATCTAACGGGAATACAATCATATTTTGAATCAAGATTGTTTTGCACAGACTACCAGTAATTGTCTGCATCTATTTTGATGAATGTACACTGGAAAAAACAGGCACTTTAAAATAGAATTCAAATAATAAATATAGATGTGCCAACAGTTTTCCAACATATTTCAGGAAGAACACTCCGCATTCAGTAGCTCTCCATGGTTATTAGTAAAAGGAAAAAAGTCAGCTCACAGTTGCTTAGTTATTTTATGTTCTCTTTATTGTTGGATGTTGCGTGTGCCTTTTGAACTTTTTTAATTGTTTCGATATAAACAAATGGTAGATTAACTTATGAAAAGGATGTCGATTAAAAATGTATTCTCTGCTTTCAGAATGTTCTGTTGTGTGTTCTAACTGCTGTTCGGATAAGGGAAATGTATTCTCACACTTTTTTATTACATTTTCTTTTACTGAAATTAACTTTGGAAAAAAAGCCCTATCCCTACTCTTACACAGGCTAAGACATGAGTGTCACTGTAAACCTCTTAATTCAAGTGGAAAAGTATTCTCTATTACAATACGATACTGGTTCCTATTTTGTCAGATTAACTCCCCAACCCCATCTGATGAATAATTCATCCATTACCTTTAGTTAATATTGTAACAATTCATCCATTACCTTTAGTTAATATTGTAACAATTCATCCATGACCTTTAGTTACTATTATAACAATTCATCCATTACCTTTAGTTACTATTGCAACAATTCATCCATTACCTTTAGTTAATATTGTAACAATTCATCCATGACCTTTAGTTACTATTGTAACAATTCATCCATTACCTTTAGTTAGTATTGTAACAATTCATCCATTACCTTTAGTTACTATTGTAACAATTCATCCATTACCTTTAGTTACTATTGCAACAATTCATCCATTACCTTTAGTTACTATTGCAACAATTCATCCATTACCTTTAGTTACTATTGTAACAATTCATCCATTACCTTTAGTTACTATTGTAACAATTCATCCATTACCTTTAGTTACTATTGTAACAATTCATCCATTACCTTTAGTTAATATTGTAACAATTCATCCATGACCTTTAGTTACTATTGTAACAATTCATCCATTACCTTTAGTTACTATTGCAACAATTCATCCATTACCTTTAGTTAATATTGTAACAATTCATCCATGACCTTTAGTTACTATTGTAACAATTCATCCATTACCTTTAGTTACTATTGCAACAATTCATCCATTACCTTTAGTTACTATTGCAACAATTCATCCATTACCTTTAGTTACTATTGCAACAATTCATCCATTACCTTTAGTTACTATTGCAACAATTCATCCATTACCTTTAGTTACTATTATAACAATTCATCCATTACCTTTAGTTACTATTGTAACAATTCATCCATTACCTTTAGTTACTATTGTAACAATTCATCCATTACCTTTAGTTACTATTGTAACAATTCATCCATTACCTTTAGTTACTATTGCAACAATTCATCCATTACCTTTAGTTACTATTGCAACAATTCATCCATTACCTTTAGTTACTATTGTAACAATTCATCCATTACCTTTAGTTACTATTGTAACAATTCATCCATTACCTTTAGATACTATTGTAACAATTCATCCATTACCTTTAGTTACTATTGCAACAATTCATCCATTACCTTTAGTTACTATTGTAACAATTCATCCATTACCTTTAGATACTATTATAACAATTCATCCATTACCTTTAGTTACTATTGCAACAATTCATCCATTACCTTTAGTTACTATTATAACAATTCATCCATTACCTTTAGTTACTATTGTAACAATTCATCCATTACCTTTAGTTACTATTGTAACAATTCATCCATTACCTTTAGTTACTATTGTAACAATTCATCCATTACCTTTAGTTACTATTGCAACAATTCATCCATTACCTTTAGTTACTATTGCAACAATTCATCCATTACCTTTAGTTACTATTGTAACAATTCATCCATTACCTTTAGTTACTATTGTAACAATTCATCCATTACCTTTAGATACTATTGTAACAATTCATCCATTACCTTTAGTTACTATTGCAACAATTCATCCATTACCTTTAGTTACTATTGTAACAATTCATCCATTACCTTTAGATACTATTATAACAATTCATCCATTACCTTTAGTTACTATTGCAACAATTCATCCATTACCTTTAGTTACTATTATAACAATTCATCCATTACCTTTAGTTACTATTGTAACAATTCATCCATTACCTTTAGTTACTATTGCAACAATTCATCCATTACCTTTAGTTAATATTGTAACAATTCATCCATGACCTTTAGTTACTATTGTAACAATTCATCCATTACCTTTAGTTACTATTGCAACAATTCATCCATTACCTTTAGTTACTATTGCAACAATTCATCCATTACCTTTAGTTACTATTGTAACAATTCATCCATTACCTTTAGTTACTATTGTAACAATTCATCCATTACCTTTAGTTACTATTGCAACAATTCATCCATTACCTTTAGTTACTATTGTAACAATTCATCCATTACCTTTAGTTACTATTGCAACAATTCATCCATTACCTTTAGTTAATATTGTAACAATTCATCCATTACCTTTAGTTACTATTGTAACAATTCATCCATTACCTTTAGTTACTATTGTAACAATTCATCCATTACCTTTAGTTACTATTGTAACAATTCATCCATTACCTTTAGTTACTATTGTAACAATTCATCCATTACCTTTAGTTACTATTGCAACAATTCATCCATTACCTTTAGTTAATATTGTAACAATTCATCCATTACCTTTAGTTACTATTGTAACAATTCATCCATTACCTTTAGTTACTATTGCAACAATTCATCCATTACCTTTAGTTAATATTGTAACAATTCATCCATTACCTTTAGTTACTATTGTAACAATTCATCCATTACCTTTAGTTACTATTGCAACAATTCATCCATTACCTTTAGTTACTATTGCAACAATTCATCCATTACCTTTAGTTAATATTGTAACAATTCATCCATTACCTTTAGTTACTATTGTAACAATTCATCCATTACCTTTAGTTACTATTGCAACAATTCATCCATTACCTTTAGTTACTATTGTAACAATTCATCCATTACCTTTAGTTACTATTGTAACAATTCATCCATTACCTTTAGTTACTATTGTAACAATTCATCCATTACCTTTAGTTACTATTGTAACAATTCATCCATTACCTTTAGTTACTATTGTAACAATTCATCCATTACCTTTAGTTACTATTGTAACAATTCATCCATTACCTTTAGTTACTATTGTAACAATTCATCCATTACCTTTAGTTACTATTGTAACAATTCATCCATTACCTTTAGTTACTATTGTAACAATTCATCCATTACCTTTAGTTACTATTGTAACAATTCATCCATTACCTTTAGTTACTATTGCAACAATTCATCCATTACCTTTAGTTAATATTGTAACAATTCATCCATTACCTTTAGTTACTATTGTAACAATTCATCCATTACCTTTAGTTACTATTGCAACAATTCATCCATTACCTTTAGTTACTATTGTAACAATTCATCCATTACCTTTAGTTACTATTGTAACAATTCATCCATTACCTTTAGTTACTATTGCAACAATTCATCCATTACCTTTAGTTAATATTGTAACAATTCATCCATTACCTTTAGTTACTATTGTAACAATTCATCCATTACCTTTAGTTACTATTGCAACAATTCATCCATTACCTTTAGTTACTATTGTAACAATTCATCCATTACCTTTAGTTACTATTGTAACAATTCATCCATTACCTTTAGTTACTATTGTAACAATTCATCCATTACCTTTAGTTACTATTGTAACAATTCATCCATTACCTTTAGTTACTATTGTAACAATTCATCCATTACCTTTAGTTACTATTATAACAATTCATCCATTACCTTTAGTTACTATTATAACAATTCATCCATTACCTTTAGTAACTATCGTAACAATTCATCCATTACCTTTAGTTACTATTGTAACAATTAATTTATGACCTTTAGTTACTATTATAACAATTCATCCATTACCTTTAGTTACTATTGCAACAATTCATCCATTACCTTTAGTTAATATTGTAACAATTCATCCATGACCTTTAGTTACTATTGTAACAATTCATCCATTACCTTTAGTTACTATTGCAACAATTCATCCATTACCTTTAGTTACTATTATAATAATTCATCCATTACCTTTAGTTACTATTGCAACAATTCATCCATTACCTTTAGTTAATATTGTAACAATTCATCCATGACCTTTAGTTACTATTGTAACAATTCATCCATTACCTTTAGTTACTATTGCAACAATTCAACCATTACCTTTAGTTACTATTGCAACAATTTATCTATTATCTTTAGTTACTATTATAACAATTCATCCATTATCTTTAGTTACTATTGTAACAATTCATTTATGACCTTTAGTTACTATTGTAACAATTCATCCATTACCTTTAGTTACCATTTTAACAATTCATCCATTACCTTTAGATACTATTATAACAATTCATCCATTACCTTTAGATACTATTATAACAATTCATCCATTACCTTTAGTTACTATTGTAACAATTCATCCATTACCTTTAGTTACTATTGTAACAATTCATCCATTACCTTTAGTTACTATTGTAACAATTCATCCATTACCTTTAGTTACTATTGTAACAATTCATCCATTACCTTTAGTTACTATTGTAACAATTCATCCATTACCTTTAGTTACTATTGTAACAATTCATCCATTACCTTTAGTTACTATTGTAACAATTCATCCATTACCTTTAGTTACTATTGTAACAATTCATCCATTACCTTTAGTTACTATTGTAACAATTCATCCATTACCTTTAGTTACTATTGTAACAATTCATCCATTACCTTTAGTTACTATTGTAACAATTCATCCATTACCTTTAGTTACTATTGTAACAATTCATCCATTACCTTTAGTTACTATTGTAACAATTCATCCATTACCTTTAGTTACTATTGTAACAATTCATCCATTACCTTTAGTTACTATTGCAACAATTCATCCATTACCTTTAGTTACTATTGTAACAATTCATCCATTACCTTTAGTTACTATTGCAACAATTCATCCATTACCTTTAGTTACTATTGCAACAATTCATCCATTACCTTTATTTACTATTGTAACAATTCATCCATTACCTTTAGATACTATTATAACAATTAATCCATTACCTTTAGTTACTATTGTAACAATGCATCCATTACCTTTAGTTACTATTGTAACAATTCATCCATTATCTTTAGTTACTATTGTAACAATTCATTTATGACCTTTAGTTACTATTGTAACAATTCATCCATTACCTTTAGTTACTATTGTAACAATTCATCCATTACCTTTAGTTAATATTGTAACAGTTCATCCATTACCTTTAGTTAATATTGTAATATTGTGTTCAAGTCTTACAGCTGACCCAAAATGTGTAGACTATATATTCTTTAATCATATCTTCTTTTCTTTTCTTTTTTTTCCAAATGAGTTTAGTCACACTAATCTTTCCACGTGTGTTAACAACTGCAGAACTAGCCTGTGGGGTACAGGGAGCCCTGTTTGGAAATCACTTCCTCACTACATATGATGCTACATGGACGTGTGAACCCCAGAATCTGCCTCAGCCTGTCTTCAATTCCACTTTTGGAGCTGTGTAATCCGGTGTCTGGATGGCTGTCAGTTTATGCACAGCACTGGGCGTTCTCCCTGCCTTTCCTATAATTCCTAACCAAACTCATACAATCCCTGTGTATTTCCTTGTGGGCAATTATGAGATAAAGGTGTGGTGCTGTCTGGGAGTAAAGCTGAATCGGAAACTTCATGGAGATTTCTGCCCTTGATTGTAAATGGATTTGATGCAAGCTGTCACTTCTACGATATATCATGCTTCACAAAGACTTATTCAGTCCCGAACAGACCTAGTGGAGGAAGAATGTAACCCTGGCTACTACTGATGAAGTGGGCCCTCTTGCTACTACTGGGCACTCCAACCTAGTCTGTGCTGCTGGCGATTGAAGCTTATAATGAGGCCCTGGAGATGTCTGACTTAGACTCTATAGCTTTCTCTGCTTACCACCTAACTGACGGGGACTGCCAATCAGTTGCATGGTAAAATAGAGTTTGTAGGCTTCAGTGGAATGTAGTAGTCAGGCCTGTTGGCTGAGACATGTTGAGTTTATCGTAGTCTGTGAAGCTCTTTGAAACAAAGAGCCTCTATCCATTTCTAATGGAGATTCCTCCTTTCCTGGTTTTCATCCATTGTTGAATTCCATGTAGCTACTTCGGTTTCAGGGTTCTGGTATAGGGCATGCTGGCTCACTGTCACACTGTCATGGCTTAATGGGACACTTGAATAGAACAGAGCTATTGTTAGTTGTTAGTAACCCCTGTGCTCTTCCTGCTATGATTCGCTCACTGTCCTGTGAGGTAAATTCTTATCTTTGAGCTTGCAGAAGATATCCAGTTATTTCAAATCAAAGGGCAAAAAGTCATGATAAGTTGTGTTCTCATTAAAGTCAAGTCTTTTGTGATTTTGTCAAATCAAGTCTAAATCACAGTAAGCTCCAAGTGAAGGGCATGTTTGTTGAACAGTGTCTGACTCCTCCTCTATGACAAGTATGCCCACTTCACTGAGCGATTGAGCAGGTGAGTTAGCAGGGTTTATTGTGAAACTTGTTTTATTGTTCTTCACACAAATACCTCTGTCACTTTTTGTATGTACAGATGAGTTCCACACTGTGAATGCATAACGGTAAAGAAGATTGGGATTTCTATTGCCTCTCTTGGGCTCTCAACATGGTGACTTCTGAGCCGGCGGTTTGCAGCTAACGGTGCTAACAGCGCTAACAGCGCTAACAGTGCAAACTACTGCAAAACTGCTGACAGAGTTAAAGCTCTGTTTACACTTTTTGCGTGGCACCATGGTTCAAGTGCTCAACATGCTGTTTGTTGCATTTTTCTCCTAAAAAAAAGGCAGACAAACTAAATGTACTGTGAAGAAGTGTAAACTGTAAAACGTCCTAAACCAACCTACACAATGCACTACAACAATTTGATTTAGCTGGCAAAATATATACTCAAACGTAAACGTTTTAGACTTCCTGTTTCTAGAGCATTTCAATAAGAATTGGCCATTTTTCTAAAATCACCAGACGTCATATTAGTGCATATATCAATTAACTATTTAAGACAGTCACATCTGAAAAGCTCAGAGGGTGTTCGCAGTGAGTGCCTAGTTACAAAACTTTAGAGGGGCATGACTAAGCACTGCGACCACTTGCTGGCTTCACCAGGGGGAGTCTAAACCAAGCTTAACAGTGTTTACCTGCGGGTGAACCAAAGGGTGAGTGCTATGCTTCCACGCATCAGCTGCCACCACTGTATGAGAGCAGTGCAGAGCGCCGACCGTGAGCCAAACAAGGACTTGCGGCTGGCTATGCAAACAAAGCACAGAGAAGCTCGGATTCATTCTCTGCTCAGGTAGACATTACATTAGACACCATATCTTTACACAGCAAAAGTTGTTTGCTGTCATATTAACACCCTGTATTCCTGAGTTATACTGCACCTTCAAGCTGCCTTTAGACGTTATCCTGATTCACCACGGATTGCAACACACATACGTCTTTCAATATGTTGACGGCGAGCCAGCGCCTCATAGCTAACGGTGCTAACGGCACTAACAGCGCAAACTACGGCAAAATTGCTGACAGAGATAACAGTGTTTACCTGAGGGGGAACCGGTGCGTCGGAGCTACGTGTGCACACTCACATGCACTAACATGCACTAAAGGGTACAAAGGGCACAAAGCAAGGTGAAGCTCTGATAACAGCGCACACAGAGAGAGGGACTTCCTTCTCTGCTCAGGTAGACGTTACTCTTCTATATATTTACATAGACAATCGTTTTTTGGTTCAGAATGTTAAATGCGGCTCTATTTATTTGAAACTGTATTTTTGCCAGAGGCCATTAGCGAGGTGTTCCTCCTGTGCACATTTAGGTAGTTCTGATTTAGTCATTTTGGCCTCATGCCATGCACTCCACCTGGGCAGCGTAAAAGAGTTTGTAATGACCCAGACATTCGCTCAAATAGATAACACACAGAGTGAGGTTCTTATTGTTCACGGATCAACTGTATGTTGTGGTGGAATGTTTGGTGACAGTAGAAAATATAGAACTTGTTCTAAGTGTTATGGTTGAAGAGTGGAACCACGTTCAGAACAACGCTGACTTCAACTCTGTGGTTCACTCTAGTAGTGATTGAAGAGTTTTTTTCTGTGAGCGAGAGAAACTTGACTCTTGAAGAGGACCGTCCATGCCTACTGGCCCATGGAATCATTTAAGGAGGGACGTCATAAATGCAGGGATTTTCTGTTCCCAGCAACAAGAGCTGGATGGATACTTGAAGACTCTGACCTCCTCTGAGGTCCAAGGCTATTCTAAATGTTATGATAAAAACCACAATTCCTCTGTTCAGTCCTTCACATGATTCTTTTCCCACTGTATTTGAGTTTAGCAACATAATCTGGTGTAAGCGCGATTCATTGTCGTGTCCTGCCCTGCTTATTTGAGGAACTGCTTGGCGATGGGTTTATTTGAAATACTGATGGAGGAATGATGAGGCAGGCCTGAGAACCAGCGACATGAAGAGTGTCAAAATAAATCCAGTCCAAGTCTCAATCGCTTCGTTTGGCTCTTTCAGTCTGTTGGTTTCTCTGATATAATCTCTGATTTTTTGATTTTGTTATCCTAAATTGAGGTGTAGTTTCAGAGGGCAGGTATGTCACCATCCCCAGCACCTTCGCGCTCACCCTCGCAAATGTGAAGTGGTTTTGATTTTTATCAAACCGGACATGTGCACACTCGTGAAACAAGTATGAAATGTGGCTTAACATTAACTGTCAGTGGAAGGGAGGAGGCCCCTCACAAATGCAGCCAGGCACATCATGCTCCAGCTCCAGTGCTTAGCATTTGAAGGGTCCACACTGGATTGTTGTTGATGGGTGATTGGAGGAGATGGACACAATGCTGTGGAAAATATTCAGCTGAAAATAATGACCTGAAAGCCTGGAGCTGATGCCACTCTTAATACTTTCCACTTTAAAAATCAAAATCCTTCCACTTTTTGAGGTTTCATCTTACTGATATTTAGAGAATCCATACGAGTGGTATAGGGTTGGGAATGTACTATACTTTCCATACTGAAACACATTGTTCAGCTGTCTGGTCAAATAACTTCACGACTTTGCAAGCTAAATTAAAAAAGGCCTGAAATGATCTCTCTTTCCTGGAAAGTCCCCCCTGTTCATCTGTATATTTCCTTGAAAAAAATGTCACCCAGCAGATGAAATGCTAACCAGATGTTAAGCTGCCATTGGTAGAGGGTGTCCTTTAACTCATAATGGCTCGATATCGCACAAGTTACAGCAGTGCAGCTCACACATGTCTCAGCTGTATTCGCTTTAAGCTCTCCCGGCGAAGGCAAAGCTATCTCTGCTGATTGTATAAGTCACTTGTTTCCGTAAGAGGATGGAAAAATGTCACGATCATGCTAGAAAAACAACCATGACATTCCAGAGGAGAGACAAGGCTTTAGCAGTATATATTTGTGATTATCATACCTGTCTGTAATTTATAGAAAATTGCTAATAATCAAAATACGTCTTGTGTTTACTTTTGTAATTGGATCACATGCTCTCTGGAGATGTACCTCTGCAAACTGTTTTGCTGGATCAATGTGAAAAAAGGGAACGTAAAATATCTTGTTACGTAATGATAAAAAACTCACAATAACACAAAGAACAAAATTCTACAAATATTTTATGAATCTAACAAAGTGATACATCCGTTTGGTGCAGGTATACGCCACATGAAAATACAATTTCAGAGCACTAAAAAACACTGCTTTCCAACATCACAGTATTATACGATTCCTGTCTATATTTACTGTTTAGTTTCCGGTTAAAAGGTTAACACCAACAACGTGTCCTGTTTTTATCCATAAATCACCAAACACTATTGTGTGCTTACATTATATATATGGAGGTATTGAGATGACAATAACAAATGCAGTATTTTTTTTACATTTTCTGGATAAAGTTTCCACTGTGAACAGCACTGAGCCAGCAGGCTGTCCTTGAATACAATTACCAAGTATCAATAGGGTGCCTCAGAAAAGTTATTTTATCACAGGAAAATTAAGTATTTTTGAAAATCTGTTATAATTCCTTGTATATCAATGCTAGACTGTGCAGGGATAATCTGAAATCAAACCAAATCTCAACTAAATGAAAGGTACTGAAAGAAATATTGTATTCATAGTTATAAGTATGTTTGAGTTCTTTACTATTTTTAAAGATAAGAAGAAGAAGAAAGATATTTTTTCTTTACTGTTCTTTTCCAGTCTGTCCCTCCAAATACAAAGGACTGAGATGAAGTCGGGCTCACATTTCATTGACATTTGATATTCTCCAACAACTGGAACCGTAAAATCATCACAGCAGAAATTGTGAAAACAGCTGAACTTGGCCTGCAAGCTGAAGCAGATACAGAATACTGGATCTTTCTGTGAAATATCCAAACAGATCTGTCCACAAACACATCAAGGCCTCTCCTTTCCCACCGGAACCTGCCCTGCATTACTACCTTGAGCTGGTGTTTGGCTCACGTGTTCAGGCTCTGGCTCTCTTCAGAACTTGTCAGCTGGGAGACTGCTTGGTGGTCGGTTTGTCCGGAGCACTTCTTCAGGTGGATGGGCACTTCTTCCTGGCCCCCGTTTCCAACTTTCTTAACCTTCTCCTTGTCTTTACGGTTCTGAGATGTCCCGCTGCTGCCCTTTGAAGAGACCGTCTGGCCTCTGAACAGCTGTGCTCGCTGCTGACAAAGGCCCACCTTACTGAGGAGGATGAATACGTCCCCCCTGAAGGCTTTCGTGAAGATGGCGTACAGGAACGGGTTGGCACATGAATTGAGCGGGTAGAAGAGCACTAATAAAATCTTGGAGTTGGAGACGGTGATGAGCGGCCGGTCCAGCGCGGCCGACATGGCGTAGAAGGAGATAGGCGCCATACACAAGAAGTCAGTAAAGATGAGGACAGCCATGCGCTTGGCGATGTTGGTATCCTTTGATCCAGAACGGTAGTGAGGGTTATGCACTGCGCAGTAGATCTTGAAGTAGCAAGCACAGATAACAAGAAAGGCCAGGATGTTGAGGACCAGCACTGACAAGATGTAGACCTGAGCCACTGTGGACTGGGTGTCCATCGGGAGACAGATGCTGACCTTCTGGTAACTGCTCACCCCAACCAGTGGGAGCAGGGCCAGTATGAGGCAGACGATCCAGCCGCCTAGCATCACGGCTGCCGCATGGTGCAGACGCAGCTTACGATCCAGCCGCATAGCAAAGGTGATAGCGTACCACCTCTCCAGAGTGATCACCGTCAAGGTGTAGACAGACAGCTCGCTTGCGAAGACCGTAAAAAACCCTGCAAGTCCACAGCCAGGGCCCGTCTGCCAGTCTATGGCATGGTTGAAGTACTCGGCTCGTGTGTGGAGGTCTACAGAGGCGATAAGCAGCAGATAAATTCCCATGCACAGATCTGCAAAGGCCAAGTGACACATGAGGAAGCGGGAGACTGAGAGCTTGTAGTGGCTGGTGAGCAGCACCAGGAGCACCACCACATTTCCCAGAACAGCCAGCAGACTCACAAACCACACAGACACTCGCAGGAAGCCAAATCCCATTATGTCCTCACAAGGATTGAACTCATCAGGCACTGGTGCACATGCCACCTCCTCTCCCTCCTCACACACCACATAATCGTAACGACTGTTAAAGTCTTGGCTGGTGTCCTCCTGGGGGTTCTTGAGGGTCTCTCCGAAACCCACATCCTCATCTGGCTGGCCCCCAAAATAGGCGTGGTAGTGGAGGCTTCCATGGAAGTCACCTCTCCTCCAGTCTTGGGACTCTCTGTGGCTTCCGTCATTTGGATCCTGGTCTGGGATTCTTTCCTCCACAACGTCCCCTTGGAGGGAAGGCAGGCCAAGGGGCCCCACAGAGCGCTTTTGATGCTGGTCGTAGAAGGCAGTCAAGTTACAGATAAGGTACTCCAAAAAGCTGAAAAACACATACAGTTTGAGTTTATAAAGTAATACAGTGGTCCTAATTTAGACAAAAATACAGAGACCTGGCTTCAATTCTCACTCACACTCAAGCGTCAAATCACATCATTTCATTTCTATATCCAGTTGTTTTGAAAGTTGTTATTAGTCTGGCTCAACCTTTTTCCTACAATAACAGCAATGATGGCATTCATTATGGCAACACTTTAAGAAGTTATAACCATCCACACGTCAGAGAAACACGTCAATCCCTGCCAAGATCCACACTGTACAAGTGCAGCTGCCCCACTCAGTATGGTAGATAATCCAAATACACAACAACACACGAGCATTCTATTGGACTCTGTTTGTCTTTCAAACACTATGGACACACTTCTTGTGATGCCTCAACTTAACTTTTCTGGCTCTTCTGCGTACAGTACATTCCTAGAATGCAAAATTAGAAGAATTGACCGCTCACCCTCGTTTTTTTTTTAGGTTTTTGAAGCCGCAGCAGTGGCTGGGGTAGGTGAGGTTGGCGATGGTCAGGTGCTTGAAGGTTTTGATTGGCGGCAGTTTCTTGAGGGCCCAGGCATCGCGCGCCTTCAGCTCCCGGAGAGAATCAACACCTGTGGTCGGTAGGGAAGTGATCCCTGTTAGGGACACGTCTCTTTAAGACAGAAAAGAAATGAAAGAATTTAAGAAGATACAAGTAGGTGCATGAACATAGATTTTTGTTGTTGGCTCTAATAATGGCAGAGTGGTCATGAAAGGAACGCGGAGGGGGCCCATAGTCCCCTCCAAAGCATGGGACTGTTCTTTGCAACATCCCAACCCCATGCAGGGTTCTTCACAGGTTTAGTGATTTCCCAAATGCGTGATTTTTTCGCCAGGAATGATGCAATGTGTGCATGGGTCAAAATTAACAAAACAATGAAATCCAATATAGTCACTGGAACCATACTATAGGTCCTCTGCACGGCCATGGCAGTGGTCAGTGTGTAGTCTATGGAAATATTGGATTTAAATGCTGATTTTGCTCCATTCTGTCTTTCCAGGCAGACATAAGACATCTGGGGGACTTGTCCCCTAAAGTTTATCAATGACTGGCATATTGAGTGCTGAGGTCACAAATGGGGCTCAGCTATACGTCCTTGATACGTGTGATGACGTACAATTTTCTGAATAATCCCATCCTGTAAGAATGCACTTGATGCTGCTAAAAAACAACACTGAATAGAAAACTTTCTTCTGCTACCAAGTACCTTTCCAGAATCTGTAATAAACATACTATCAGCAAATCTACAGAGGAGCCAGACATGATAACACCAGACATCTCATAGGTGGATTAATCAACACCCTCCACCTGGTTCCTAGAGTGAGGCCTCTGTCCTTCATCATCTTTAAACTATTGCATGTGGTATTTCTTGCGCTCTGCCGTCATGCCAAAGCCAGCTCAATCTCATCGGGACAGAGACCTGCAGGGGATGGACAATCTCACGAGCATCCTGTGTGATCCTCTTATCAGGACATTCTATTCAGCACCGGACACTCTCCCCCGTCCAGGGGCCAAGTAGAGGCCACATTTTCTCTCGCTTTCTTTAGTTTCCAAACCCATTAAACCTTTAAGTCATTATGCTTATTATTGTAATTAAATAAAAGAAACACAAGCCAAAGTATTTCATATTCACTAAGAGCCCAATTGTTCTCTTTTAGTCCCAGTTGCTCTCCCCACTTCTCTGCCCATTGCTCGTTTTTCCTCTCATGGGACACATTGTGTAAGGCTGTAAAAAATAAATAAGAAAAGCAGCACAGACTCTTAGTGTCAGTCTGATTTTGTCATTCCCAGATGTTTAACTCATGACCTCATGAAAGTGACCTCACTCAGGACATGTTCCTCAGTGGAACAACGGAGGAAGACCTGCACACGAACCCCATTTAGCTACCCAGACACTTTATGGCTATATCAGAGCCATAACAGCAACTAGATAGCCGTGGTAAAGGGTTCTGGCAATCAAACACTTTTCAAATGGAGATTCAGCTTGAAAAACCTTGAGAATGGCAAAAACAATGACAGTATCAGAGAAACGTCGGAAGTTTCTCCCTCCCGCGCTTGCACACAATGCGTTTCAGATTTCCTGGTCAAAGACACAGCTGTGGGGAATGATTTTTACTCTTTGCTATCCATTTCACAGACATGTCTCATCCGGTTTGCACATTATGAATGAGGAAATTGTTCAAATCTATCCTGACATGGTGTGAATAATGAAAGTACCAAACTAGGCCTATTATTTATTAATTTACCGGTATATGATCTTTTTAAAATGGGTTGCTTTATGTAAACCAAAATGTTTAACATCAGCCAACCATAGCGTTCCTTAGTTAGTGGTCATACCAGACCAAGCTGTAGCGGTAACCCCTGTGCGTACTGAACTGAGCAAGGGTGTGTTTTATTGCTTATGAGTTCAACATTTGATTTGGTTTTCTTCGTTTGAGAGCGTTTAAGTACGCTAAGCACATAAGTGTGGAACCAAAACCATCCACCAACATCCAATTTAACCAATGTATCAATTTAAAGTGTCACTTCCGCCCAGGTCTGAGCCTAAGTCCACCCTTTGTGTCATTTTGAAAAATAAAGTAGTCTGCTCTGCTCCCTGTAGTCTCCTCGTGGCAGCGAGCAGGGATGTAGCTGCTGCTGACCACCAGCCTGCTGTTCTGTTCATTTTCTGTAACCAGTGTAACGTTAGCATGAAAACAGGGTGGAATAAGCAAGGTAAGGTTAGCTGGCCTTATGAGAAAATGAGAAAATGAGAAAAATGAAACAACTTGATGCCCCATTTACACAGTTTTGTAATTAACATTGATTCACCAGACTTTGTAATGTTCTGATAGCTTTAATGGAGTTAACAGGCTTGTGCTGTGCTGTGATTGTAACGCTACACAGTGGTTACTGAAGAAGTAAACATGATCGCCGCTGTGTGGAGAGGCGAGGAGGGGGTCTGATCAGAGGGCGTAAACATGCTTCTATTTCATGACGTAGATTTGTCCCAAACAGTAATTGTTACTAAGAATTGTCGTTACAACCGAGGGCTGATTTAAAACCATAGACTGTAAAGAGACATTTTCAACCATGAAATGCAGATTGTTATAAACTTGGTAAGAAATATCAATGCCAGCATTGATGTGTTTCATCACAGTACAGTCATATATTTTAGTTCAGCTTGAGTGTTTGGTTACTCTTTTATAAATGTATTTAGACAGCAGATTAGGATTGTCATTGTCATTTTACATGCTAATAATACTCGGATGATGAAATCTTATTTTACATGCTAATAATACTCGGATGATGAAATCTTATTTTACATGCTAATAATACTCGGATGATGAAATCTTATTTTACATGCTAATAATACTAGGATGATGAAATCTCATTTTACATGCTAATAATACTCGGATGATGAAATCTCATTTTCCATGCTAATAATACTCGGATGATGAAATCTCATTTTACATGCTAATAATACTCGGATGATGAAATCTCATTTTACATGCTAATAATACTCGGATGATGAAAGCTCATTTTACATGCTAATAATACTAGGATGATGAAATCTCATTTTACATGCTAACAATACTAGGATGATGAAATCTCATTTTACATGCTAATAATACTAGGATGATGAAATCTCATTTTACATGCTAATAATACTTGGATGATGAAAGCTCATTTTACATGCTAATAATACTAGGATGATGAAATCTTATTTTACATGCTAATAATACTCGGATGATGAAAGCTCATTTTACATGCTAATAATACTAGGATGATGAAATCTCATTTTACATGCTAACAATACTAGGATGATGAAATCTCATTTTACATGCTAATAATACTAGGATGATGAAATCTCATTTTACATGCTAATAATACTCGGATGATGAAATCTCATTTTACATGCTAATAATACTCGGATGATGAAATCTCATTTTACATGCTAATAATACTCGGATGATGAAAGCTCATTTTACATGCTAATAATACTAGGATGATGAAATCTCATTTTACATGCTAACAATACTCGGATGATGAAATCTCATTTTACATGTTAATAATACTCGGATGATGAAATCTCATTTTACATGCTAATAATACTCGGATGATGAAATCTCATTTTACATGCTAATAATACTCGGATGATTAAATCTCATTTTACATGCTAATAATACTCGGATGATGAAATCTCATTTTACGTGCTAATAATACTTGGATGATGAAAGCTCATTTTACATGCTAATAATACTAGGATGATGAAATCTCATTTTACATGCTAATAATACTCGGATGATGAAATCTCATTTTACATGCTAATAATACTCGGATGATGAAATCTCATTTTACATGCTAATAATACTCGGATGATGAAATCTCATTTTACATGCTAATAATACTCGGATGATGAAATCTCATTTTACATGCTAATAATACTCGGATGATGAAATCTCATTTTACATGCTAATAATACTCGGATGATGAAATCTCATTTTACATGCTAATAATACTAGGATGATGAAATCTTATTTTACATGCTAATAATACTCGGATGATGAAATCTCATTTTACATGCTAATAATACTAGGATGATGAAATCTTATTTTACATGCTAATAATACTCGGATGATGAAATCTCATTTTACATGCTAATAATACTCGGATGATGAAATCTCATTTTACATGCTAATAATACTCGGATGATGAAATCTCATTTTACATGCTAATAATACTAGGATGATGAAATCTCATTTTACATGCTAATAATACTCGGATGATGAAATCTTATTTTACATGCTAATAATACTCGGATGATGAAATCTTATTTTACATGCTAATAATACTAGGATGATGAAATCTTATTTTACATGCTAATAATACTCGGATGATGAAATCTTATTTTACATGCTAATAATACTCGGATGATGAAATCTTATTTTACATGCTAATAATACTCGGATGATGAAATCTTATTTTACATGCTAATAATACTAGGATGATGAAATCTCATTTTACATGCTAATAATACTCGGATGATGAAATCTCATTTTACATGCTAATAATACTCGGATGATGAAATCTCATTTTACATGCTAATAATACTCGGATGATGAAATCTCATTTTACATGCTAATAATACTCGGATGATGAAAGCTCATTTTACATGCTAATAATACTAGGATGATGAAATCTCATTTTACATGCTAACAATACTAGGATGATGAAATCTCATTTTACATGCTAATAATACTAGGATGATGAAATCTCATTTTACATGCTAATAATACTTGGATGATGAAAGCTCATTTTACATGCTAATAATACTAGGATGATGAAATCTTATTTTACATGCTAATAATACTCGGATGATGAAAGCTCATTTTACATGCTAATAATACTAGGATGATGAAATCTCATTTTACATGCTAACAATACTAGGATGATGAAATCTCATTTTACATGCTAATAATACTAGGATGATGAAATCTCATTTTACATGCTAATAATACTCGGATGATGAAATCTCATTTTACATGCTAATAATACTCGGATGATGAAATCTCATTTTACATGCTAATAATACTCGGATGATGAAAGCTCATTTTACATGCTAATAATACTAGGATGATGAAATCTCATTTTACATGCTAACAATACTCGGATGATGAAATCTCATTTTACATGTTAATAATACTCGGATGATGAAATCTCATTTTACATGCTAATAATACTCGGATGATGAAATCTCATTTTACATGCTAATAATACTCGGATGATTAAATCTCATTTTACATGCTAATAATACTCGGATGATGAAATCTCATTTTACATGCTAATAATACTTGGATGATGAAAGCTCATTTTACATGCTAATAATACTAGGATGATGAAATCTCATTTTACATGCTAATAATACTCGGATGATGAAATCTCATTTTACATGCTAATAATACTTGGATGATGAAAGCTCATTTTACATGCTAACAATACTAGGATGATGAAATCTCATTTTACATGCTAATAATACTCAGATGATGAAATCTCATTTTACATGCGAATAATACTAGGATGATGAAATCTCATTTTACATGCTAATAATACTCGGATGATGAAATCTCATTTTACATGCTAATAATACTCGGATGATGAAATCTCATTTTACATGCTAATAATTCTCGGATGATGAAATCTCATTTTACATGCTAATAATACTCGGATGATGAAATCTCATTTTACATGCTAATAATACTCGGATGATGAAATCTCATTTTACATGCTAATAATACTCGGATGATGAAATCTCATTTTACATGCTAATAATACTAGGATGATGAAATCTTATTTTACATGCTAATAATACTCGGATGATGAAATCTCATTTTACATGCTAATAATACTAGGATGATGAAATCTTATTTTACATGCTAATAATACTCGGATGATGAAATCTCATTTTACATGCTAATAATACTCGGATGATGAAATCTCATTTTACATGCTAATAATACTCGGATGATGAAATCTCATTTTACATGCTAATAATACTAGGATGATGAAATCTCATTTTACATGCTAATAATACTCGGATGATGAAATCTCATTTTACATGCTAATAATACTAGGATGATGAAATCTCATTTTACATGCTAATAATACTAGGATGATGAAATCTCATTTTACATGCTAATAATACTAGGATGATTAAATCTCATTTTACATGCTAATAATACTCGGATGATGAAATCTCATTTTACATGCTAATAATACTAGGATGATGAAATCTCATTTTACATGCTAATAATACTAGGATGATGAAATCTCATTTTACATGCTAATAATACTCGGATGATGAAATCTCATTTTACATGCTAATAATACTAGGATGATGAAATCTCATTTTACATGCTAATAATACTCGGATGATGAAATCTCATTTTACATGCTAATAATACTAGGATGATGAAAGCTCATTTTACATGCTAATAATACTCGGATGATGAAATCTTATTTTACATGCTAATAATACGAGGATGATGAAATCTCCAAAGACTTGGATGTAACTGGCTCACCTCTTGGAAATGAGTTATATTGTATGTGAGATAAGAACATGTGTCACCACAAACAGGTACTTCAGGTATACTTACAGAAGCATGGGGCCGCTGATGGTGCCCGCAAAAGCCTTTTCATCCATCTTAGTAAGATACCTGTTCCTGTGAAGGTCTCTGGACAGGAAAGCACAAATTGAAGTTTATTAGTAGAAAAGCTATCCTTCTCATTTCAATCCGACTGACAAAGGCATGGCATAATATTTCCCCTAGCCTCATCACCGCCCAGCTCTCTGTTTATTTTCTCTTATTTCGGCGGTGAAACATGACAGAAAAAGGCCTCACATACATTGTTGATTTAAATTAGACAGTGTGATGGTGTTCTCCTTAAACACACTGCACCCTCACTACACCATCAGTCTGAATCCCTTACATCTAATGAGGATAATAGACCTGTGAGGGGTGTGTTTGTCTTGGTCAGGGGGCGCTGGGATCAATTGTCCCCTCTGAGCAGATCAGGCGCCAACACAAACGTCCGTGTGCAAAGACTCACAAGTCACTGACCAATGGCTTAATTAGGCTCTTATATGGACCCGGGATGTGTGTAGGTGTTGTAAAAGAGGAGATTGAAATCATTAATAACTCATATCCTGAATAAACAGGATTCCGGACCAGCGGGTGACAGGAAGAAAGAAAAGATGTTGCGTCAAGAGAAGAAAAGGAAGCACTGCTTAACTTTCTCTTAAGGCACTGAGGCTATTGAACATACAAGTGTGACTGCAAACTGATGTCTACAAGTCACCGAGAGCAGAACTTTGAATGCAGACTTCCTGATTCACACTATTGGAAACATATTTTCATGAGAATATATTTATTATGTTTAATATATTATGTATGAGAACTATTCATGATTCATTGGTAAGGCAATACACATGCCAGATGTGCCATGCAGAAATGGTTTAATCCAGACAAAATACAGCAACATCATTTTTCTGAGAAATGTAAGACCTCTAAATCGACTGATTTTGGTGTGACATATAAACAATTAAATAAAAATGTGACTTGAGAATTGAATTTCATGAAAACGCTGTTGAAACAGTGAATCATAAATTGAGACATAACTAACGTAATACACAAGTAACAATAGCATGACACTGCTCTGATTAGTCAGTGTAATAGCATGTCCATTCGTATGTGTCTGAAACTGCTGAACAAAATTAAAGGAACAGTTTGTTATTTTGGGAAATATGCTGATTCAGTTTTCTTGAATTGAATTAGATGAGAAGATTGATCCCACTCTCATCTCTGTATGATTCATATGAAGCTACAGCCTGCAGCCGGTTCACTTCACTTTGATGTCACCATAAAGACTGGAAACAGCTGAAATAGTCCCGCACATGACATCCAATAAAACTACAAGCTATTGTCGTTAGACTTAGGTGCGGAATAAATGAGATATCGTGTGTTATTAAGTCAGCTTTAGAGCTGCTGGTAGGTGGATGTCGTTACCTTTGGACAGAGCCAGGCTAGCTGTTTCCCCTGTTTCAAGTCTTTAAAGGAACAGTGTGTAGCATTAGGGGGATCTATTGGCACAAATGGAATATAATATTAATACGTGTCTTTTCTTTAGTGTATAATCACCGTAAAATAAGAATCGTTCATTTCCTTACAATGTGCCGTTTACATCTACATACAGAGCGGGTCCTCTTCACTGAGCTGGCAGCCATGTTTCTACAGTAGCCCAGAAGGGACAAAACAAACACCGGCCGGCCCTAGAGAGGACCATTCATGTGTTTGAGTCGGCCACCTAACTTCTCCTACACACTAAATGATGCCAAATCACACACACTGCGCATTCAGGAGCCGGGATTAAGCGGCTGCTGGCTGTATGAAATACCTACACTTGATCTAGCTTGGTTCCATTGAAGGCATGATGTTGGATTTCTCTGAAGCCATTTCCATACAGCATCCTGGAACAAAAGCAGAAGTCAGTAATATCAAGATAATAGCACTGATTACAATATGTCTCTTTAGATTTAATAACCAATCTACTGAATGAAAATATGTTCCATGTGTTGATGCCTCATCCATTTCTGCGCAGCAGTGACACAGATAAGTAGGACCTGCTGATTTCACATTCTGTGGCGAGGTTTCATCTGTCTGTGCAATTTTGTGGTTTTTATCCCAACATTTCCTGTAACATTCTGTTTTGTGGAATAAAATTGCAGTCCCTCTTCCCTCCTCGCTCCCAAACCTAACCGTGTACATGTGATTGCCTGTTGTGTTTTCAGAGTCTATGTACTTGTTTTTTCTATCTTTAAAAAATATAGTGAGTTCAAAGTGAGGACATGTTTTTAAACATGAGGTAATTTTGCCCAATCCACACTTCTTCTCGTGGCTATTTTAGGGTTTCGATTGGATTTAGGGATAAAGGACACTCACTGTGTATTTACTACATTGTTTTACCTAGTTCACTTTCCCCTTGTGTATTTTGTATACAAGTGTATGACACAAACATACATGTAATTGCATGAAGATAATCAGTTATTTTTCTGTACATTTATGCAGGTGCATATCTGCACATGTCCATGCACGTGGTTGCTCCTGCACATATCTTACACTGTCAGCACGTCGCTTGTGATGCCACGGAATGAGTTGGCTGGAATCTCCGTGATGAAGGGATGATCAACAACCTCCCTGCAAAGGAAGACACCGAATGGAGAGGAAATGAAGTCGTGTTAATAATAGAATAAGAAATACCTTACGCTGGAAAGTGGCACAGGGAGGGATGTAGTTTATTACCGTATTCTCAAGTTAAATTAGATGGAGTGGGTGTGAGTATAGATGCTCATTTTGTGTAGACATTCAGAGGGTTATATATGAAAAGGCAGATACTTATTGACAACAAAGATGCAGAAAGCACAGACTGATCTATAGGGCCCATCACACTGGACGCGGAGCCGTTGGAAATAATGGGTTTCAGAGACAGCGGCGGTGTTGTTGTTCTGCGTAAAAGGCCCATTATGTGACGTCTTGTAAACTAATAACACACAATCAAATTCTTGAAGGGAAGTGGTCTTGTTAGTAGCGGCATTTCTCAAAATTGAGACCACATTTCCCATAATCCCGACAATGTTGTGTTCCAAACATTAATGTTGCTTCCTGCCCCTCCGTCTTACATGGAACACAACGGATGGTAAACATCTAAGAGGTGATTTCATACTTTATTCCTTTTGACATTCTTAAAGTCGTATAAAATATAGTGTGACAGTCTTGTTGGTTTATGATAGTTATGGCATTAATTTGGCAATTAATTGCTGACATTAAAATTCCACACGTAGCAGTTTGAACTCGTGTGTTAAGTTTGAAAATGGTAAAGGTATACCAACTTACAGTATGAAGTTCATGTCATTAGAGTGGATGTGGCTCAAGTCAGGGAAGAAAGAGAGGCCGGTATTGAAAATTCCCCTGAATAGCAAGAGGATAGAAACAGTGAGGACATACAGTAGACACAACAGAGACTACAAGCTCCTTTAAGGAGAACAGGTACATTACACCAGCCTAATGCAAAAGGGTAATGAGCATTTCTATTACAAACATATTCCTTAAGATCTGAGTTTGGTTTCACGACATAGTTTAATAATAACCAGCCCAATTCATTGACTGGCATATTCATGTGTGACACCAAGACCAAGTCGTCTGGTTACAAGCCGGGGGTTCATAAAGGACTTATAAGTCATCATGAGACTTTAACATTTTTCTAAAAAGTTAAGAGTGAGCATTCACTTTTCTGAACTGGACCTGTACCACTGCATTAAACTCAAAGGAAGCATGACTCACTCTTGCCCATACTGGTGCACACAATGCTACGAAGAGATCACAATGTCTAAATTATTGCCAGACGTAAAGTATTTTAAATATATACAGCACGTCTTTTTGGATTACTGTAATGTCAATATGAAGGAGTCACTGACAAATATGAGTCAATGACAAAAACAGTATGAGTTCAAATAAAAAACATGCAATGAAAAATACTCACAAGTATTTGAGGTTTGGGAGATTTTGAAAGGCTTCTGGGTGAATGTAGGTCAGACTCTTTGCATTACGTATCTCTCTGAAAGACCAGACAAGAAACAAATGTCCTCAAAATGCACTTACACATACAAACACAGTCACTCAGAGCATAAGTAAGTACTCAGGAAATGATTTGAACACACATTCAGAAACACACACTTATGACTTGCTGAGAGAACAGAACGCGGTGCATGCCAGTGTGCAAGAGAGGGGAAGTCGGTGCAGACAGCCAGGGCCGGAAGTAGAGTCCAATTAGTGTTTCATTAGTGTGTTTACTCTGGTCCGCCCTGGGCTGGACCCAACACCTCTCTCTCTGCCCTGTGAAGCCATGTGGTGCTGTGGAACATGTGTCCTGGCCCTTCTTCACACACACCCGGGACCCCACAAACAGCCCAGCACACAGACAGGGCCAGGTCAATGGAAGTCACTGAGCGGGAGAGCTTGATCTTCCCACTGGTGGTGTTAAAACACTAAAGCGACACTGAAATATCTGAGAGCAGTTTATCAGTGAAAATAACCGTGTCCCAGTCTGTCAAGCAGTCTCCAACTGCTGAGACAAAGAGGTGAGCTGGACAGTTTGAATCTTTGTCACAACCCTTTGAACTCCAGAGGGTCAACGACACAGTGTGTTGAAACTTCTATTTCCTTTCACTTGGATTCTCCATTGATAAAGTTGGTTTCTTTGGGTGGTGGGTGGTCTTTTCTTTGGTGCCTTTGGCTGGTCAAGTCTGACAAGGTTTGCACTCTTGAATCCAGCCTTTCTAAAAAGTAGAATCAGGTTCATGTTGCCATAAATGGTACCATCATCACATACTGTGAGAAAGTAGCCTGCACAAAAACATATTCAACAAAGGAACACAATCATTTCATACATCAATGATTCCATCATTTAATTGGGCCAATGATGCTCTTGTGACTGAATTGTTCACTTTAAGATCATGTTTTTCACACATTGTCACATAATGTATCCTCTTTGTATATGAAGAGCCTCTTCTAGTTTTTTGTCAGTGCACGGGTCATCATTTCCACATGATGTGCTCATGTTAAAGCAACATTTATTGGTTGTTTGGCCACTTGGGGGCAAATAACAATGACATCTTATAGCCTCATAAAGGTGTTAAGGTGAACGTATTAGCAAACTGTTGACTATGTAGTCATCCAGCAGACATGGGGTAACATTAGCATTAACTTGGAGTCGTGTGTCTGGATAAAAGTCCAATATTCTCTCTCCTTTTATCCTTTCTTTGTCTCCACCAACTCCTGAGGCAGAGTTGGGTCTTTAGCTGCTAAATGCTCCACTCTGTTCACCAGCCAGTCGCTAACTGTCCTTGTCTGCTGTTAGGTGTTAAGCAGGTAGCATACCGTGTGTTTATCAGAGCCGGAGCTTCTGCTGCTGGAAATGAGGGTTATGAGAACGATGAGATTAAGTTGCAGGCTGTAAAACCTAAACAATCTGCTCAGAGACACTATTAAGTTCCGTAGAGCTGAGGGAAACTGCTGAGTCGGCTCATGATTTGTAACTACATTTACATTGACACATATTAATTGGATCAATGCAGCTTTAACTACCGATTTTATTTCCTGTGGATGACCCAGACAAACATGCTGATGTTGCTGCTGGAAAGATAAAATACCTACTTTCCTTTGTGCCAGTTTTTTTAAGCACAAATGACCACAAATGTTGAAGCTTTCGTGAACTGTGTGTGTTTTTTATAGGTTGATCATTATGACATTCACATCACTTGCCAACATATGATCAAAACTGAGATTCATCTATTTACTGTGCCAGTAAAAAGCAAGAATTCTTGACATTGGTGGTTTCTCTTGTTGGTGGCATGAAACCTACTTAACCCAGCTCCCTCTGACTTCGCTGCTTCAACTGCAGTCTTAGATCCACAGCTGCTGTCGGCCTCGAGCAGCCAACAGGAAGCGGAGCATTAATTTGTGTCTGACCCTGAAGGAAACCTGAGAGAGATGCCATTATCTGATGTATTGCCCTACACCACACCAATCAGTGGCAAATAGGCCCCGGAGATCCAAAATACACCCCCAGAACACGGATTCAACCCTCAGCTCGCAGTTTGAATTATTGTTTCTGTCTGTGTTTTGATGTCTGGAATTCGGCAGCTAATAAAGGAAGACAAAAAGGAAGGGTAATTGAGATAAAAAGGACAGCCACGTGATAAACCAAGTCATGTCCAATGAATCTCTGTAGCTGTTAATCATAGCTACTGTCTCAAACGGCTACGCGTGCACACATTTTATACTGTCATTGAAAAGTGGAAACACACAAACTGCTGTGTTACAAAGATGCTGTAACTTGGAACAAATCATTCACATAGGCAGGAAGTCTTGCAGTAATATATGTAGTGCTAGGAGGTGTTCTGCTAGAAAGTGTGTGGTCCACCCTGAGACCAAGCCATACATCTTTATCCCATAATTGAGAATAGAGTGCACTCCAAGACTTTTCCCCCTGAGCTGCTTCAACAAGAATATGAAGAAGACGAGGAGAGGACCCACATACTGGCTGTTGTTCAGCCTCTCTGTTCTGTTTAGACCAGGATCAGTAATAATGGATCAGATAATAAGATATCTCACCAAATTGAATTGTTTCCCATCTAATTTGCATGCAGTGATTCCTACAACCGGTATTCTTTTGTCAATTTCTTCAAGGGGGAGTGAGGTGAAACTGCTCCGATGAGGAGCAGTAAGTGGTGTGCAGGGAGAAATAAGCTTCTGATCTGTTTCTTCCTTGCTTCCATTTGCTGCCGGCAAGGTTCAGAATTAAGCATTTTTGTCTCCAGAGAGCAAATGGAGCAACTTAATCAATAAAGATCAATAAAGAGCGTGCCATTTTCCTTGCGTTACTCACATATGGGTGATTTTCTTCAGGCTGTAGAAGGAATGCCTCTCCAGCCTCTGCAGCGTCACGTCCACTGATATATATCTAAAAGAAATACACAGAGCTTATACCAAATCTGTACAAATTGTACAAATTTGTACAAATTGCCTTTGTATTGTCAAAATAATGATGTTTTCTAACCATCTGTTTAACTTGAAAGAATGCAGGTACTGTACCAGCGTGCAGGCGAAATACAAGACGTGCTTTAAAAAAAAGAGTTGGTGTGTGGCTCTCAAAATGATCCGAAAGTCTGCAACTCTTTCCTGAATTTATCAACCCACCTTGCCTAAAGCCTCCAAAGTCACGGGTAATTTTACAGGTATGCACCCCACATATACATTACCCAATCATCAGTCACGCTGCTCCAATTTGTTATTACTTTGTAACAAGAATGCTCTTTAAATAAACCATGAATTTAGCACTGGATCATCCTTCACAATGACTAGATGAAAACACAACGTATGTTCTCTTTGCTTATATTACTTATAGTCTGACTCAATCTACCGTGCAGTCATATTATCTGGATAGAGAGCACTCCTTGCTGCTAACAGAAAACCTCTCATCCACCTCCGTCTTCCTTCATGCATGACTTGGACGCAAATGTCGGACTCAGCGGCTGGGGATCAAGTGTGCATTTTAACTCTACACATCTCTACTGGGAATCTAAAATCACCACACACCCAAAACGCTCTGGAATACAAGTCAATGTCCAAGCCCCGCTGCGGTCGAAGGACCAACATTCCTATTGAAGGAACGCATTAGCGCTTCCAGCTGTGATTAGGAGCCAGCAGTGATGCTAACCAGAGAGCAAATCATCTGCTTGGGTGGGAGACAGAGAGGAAAAGGGTGGGCAGTTTGGAACCGGGGTCGGTTCTCACTTTTTAAGCAGAGCAGTTGAAAGGCAACAGGTGGACGAGAACGACTGTAAAGGGTTTGTGTTTGAATGAGTGCTGGGCAACGATGACAATTTTTAATCGCGACTAATCGCATGATTTTCTGCGATTAATCGCGATTAATTGCGATTAATCGCATTGTTATGCGCAAAGTTCAATAATGAATTCAAAAGTAGTGTATTGCGCACTTTTATTCTAAAAGTACTGCTGTATGAACAAAGGGTCAACAACATTTGGTTTGCAAACTTTAAACAAATCAGGTTGTTGTTAGCAGCAGTATTCTCTTCACACAGCAGCAGTTCTATCTCTTCACTATCTGTGCTCAGTGTGTGACTGTATGTGAAACGTTCCACTGCTGTGCAACAGGAATAACATGTTTCAGCACGTTTCATCTAAATGTGTGTCTTCATGACAGTCAGAGCATGTGAATGCATTTACTGTTCATCACTATAATGCTGTAACTCCGAGGTGATGATGGTTACCCAGCGATGTCCAGTGGTCTCCAGTGAGAGCAGCAGCTGGTACACGTTGTAACGCCGTGGCTTTAGTCGTCCTCTCCTTTAATACAACTCGTGTGTTCTTCTTGTGACGGTGCATCTTCAGGCTCATAGGTTGCGATCCTACGAACGTTCCTCAGACCGACATCTTCCACAACACTAACCGGCTGCAGTGTGTAGCTCCACTTCTCTGTGGCATTTGTTAGCTTGTCTTGCTTTTGTTTATCTATACTTCTCCCACACGCTGTATCAACGTAGTCTGCCGAAGACGTCCTCCACTGTTTGTTTGGGTGATTTGCTGGCATCAGCGGTGTGTATTGCATTAAAAAAAAACTGCGTTAATGCGCGATAAAATAATTGTTGGCGTTAATTCATTAATGCGTTAACATGATAATAACGCGTTAACTTGCCCAGCACTAGTTTGAACAGCAGTTAATAAAAAGTGTACGAGCCTTGAATGGAATAATCCCTCTGAAAAAATTGCCACTCACATCCTGGAGATGTTGACCATGTTGGCAAAGGCGTCTGCTGGCACCGATGACAGACGGGTCTCGAAAAGCCATCTGGTTGGAAAATAAAGATGGACATTTTAGTAGTCACAAACACATTTTACTCTCAATGTCTTCTAATTAGCAAGGTGTTCTTTAACATTTACTAGATATCTTGGTAAACACGCTTCTTTGCTTTCTTGCAGAGAGTTAGATGAGAAGGCAACTCCCACATCTGTAAGGTGGGCTAAATATGTAGCTAACTAGAGCCAGCAGATGGTTAGCATAGCTTAACTGGAAACAGCTAGTTTGTCCAAAGGTAACACAATTTGCTCACCAGTACCGTAATTGACACATGTTTTTATCTGTTAAAAAAAGTGTGATAGCAACATATTGTGGTTTTATGGTAGCTACTTCCTGGTCAGGAGCTCTTCTTGGACTCTGTTGCCTGGCAATTGCACTTGGCCAAGAAATAGTCAGCCCCACACCTTTTTGTACAGACTAAACAAAGTAGATAATATGTGAGGTGTGAGAAGGTGATTTAGAAGTGCAGACAGGTGCTTTTGTCCGTGTGGTCCTGAGCAAGGCTAGCTTTTTCCTTCAGTTTCAAGTGATTCTGTTATCAAAATCTAAATTTCAAATCAATCATTTTTGTCTTTACAACTTTCCAATAACTCTCAACAAGAGGAGATCTAAAGATAAGAGATGAGAAAAAGGGAAAGACAGATAAAAGCCAAACACTGATACATTTCAGAAAAAACAAAAACCTGGATGTGACTGGACCTGAGCTGGCAGCCAAATGAAACAATGTCTGGGTCTGTTTCGAACAATGTTTCAGAAAAGGTTAGGACCTAAGTGTGGGATACACAGTTACACATTGTTCAGGATACATTAGTACTCAGTGTTACAGATACACTGTGAGAGCTGAGACAGAAAATATTCACAATCTCATCTATACTCCTATATTGTATCCACAAATCAAACTTTTTAGCTTTTTGCTGTTTTTGAGTAAAAGGAGAAAAAAATCTAAGAGAAATAATTTGACATTTTAGGAATTACACTTTTCAATTGTTGCTTAGATGAGAAGATACATGTTACACCCTTATCTGTACTGTAAATAGCCTATAACGCTGTAGCCAAGAGATGGTTGGCTTAGCTTGGCATAAAGGCTAAAAGCAGCTAGCCTGGCTCTATCTAAAGGTTAAAAAAACAGCTGCTAGCTGTAGATTTATATTTAACATACAGAAATATTCTTATCTGACTCCTGGCAACCAAAGAAAATAAGATTTTCTCCCAAAAACGTAAACAGTAGTCTGTATTGTTTTTCCCAGCTAGTCAAAATGTGTTATTTCTTTCCTGTGATCTTGCAGCAGATGTTGTTGTGGTGGATTTGGGAATGACAACATAGTAATAGACTAGAGGGAAGAGATAAGGATGGTAGCCACATGTGTTGATGTCATGTTGTTTCTCCAGAACCAGCTTGAAGGAGGATGCACATTCAGAGTTTGTTCCACTGCATCCTGTCTCAACTGGCAACAGTGTGTGCATCCATTTGGAAACAGGTATAAAAAGTGACTCAGCCAAAGCGAGCATCTTCACGCACCTTTGG
This sequence comes from Melanostigma gelatinosum, assembly GCF_949748355.1. NCBI lineage: Eukaryota > Metazoa > Chordata > Actinopteri > Perciformes > Zoarcidae > Melanostigma > Melanostigma gelatinosum. The sequence continues at coordinate 1,884,461 of NC_136652.1, read as the reverse complement.
TTGATCATGGGAACAATTGACTAATTCAGAGCCTGAGATCTGGCCCGTGGGTCTGAATTCGGTTCTCATGGGGTGGGGGTTTAGTTGGTCAGTAGACACGGGAGCACAGCACCCTGCACGCGCTCTGACAAACTCAAACAAACAGCGGGACACAGAGCAGACCCTGATACCAAACACCCCTGTCAGAACCGCGCTGTTTCACCACCGCGCTCAAACCCAAATAACGGCATGCATTTTCTCCCAGGAGCGCGGGGAGAAGACCAATGAGCCCATCTCGGAGGCTTGAGGAGAAAACGACTCCCCCGACTTCTCATTTTGGATAGAAACTCGAGAAAACACACAGGATGGGAATTGAGTTTGAAGTGGGGAGAAGCCATACAATTCATAATATTGCCAGCGTTGGATTGACATCATTGCTGTGTTTACTATGGGCTCCGTCTCCTGATGTGTAATGGTCTATGGGGACTGGTAGAGAGGGTCAGTTACATACTCGGCTGCACATTCAACCTCCAGTGTGATTCAATGTAAACTCATGTAGAAATGCTTTCTAAAAGATAATTCCCAAAAGAATAATCCGTACTGTCCTCTCAGCCAGAACGCTTGGATATGCAACACACAGTTACCTTTTCACTTCATTTTTCTGTTCTAATCTTGTGTGTTCTGAGTGTACAGTAGCAAGATAAAACAAAGTAGTTGTTGGTGGTGGACAGTGATTACCATTTGAATTCGTTTTATTCTAGGTTTTATAAAATATAAAACGAGTCTTCTTCTAATTCCGTGAGGTAACTACTGCAGAAGTAACAGTAACAATTTCCATTGCACGATCCATTGGTACAAAGCTGGGGAACTGTCAGTATTTCCAGTAATCTCAGCTCATCGTGATCAACGTGCCACTTTACAATTAATCCCAGTGCTCATCTGTTACCATTCAGGAAACAGCGTTTTCACTCTTTCAGTCAGTGTTATTAGATGAGAGGTCGAGGGACATCGAATATAACGAGTTATCACATGTTTCAACTCCAATCCAAAGATTCTGAAGTTTTTCAAAGACTGAAACTGTGGCGTTTTTCCCCTTTTCCCTTGAAGTCTTTTTTTCCTCTTAATTATTCTCAAATGGTACTCTCGGGTGTTTGAGAAATGTGCTGTTAAAGGTAAATATTGTATTTGAATGCATCGTCCAGACGCAGTCAGGACTCACGCTACGCAGGCTTTCAAGCGTGTCTGTGCTTGCCTTTCCACCTCTCTGCCTCCCAGTGACACATGCACTAACCTCCACGCACACAAAGGACTCCAATCTCTAAGTATCCACACATGCATACTCACACACAGACACGCACAGGCGTCTGCTTTGCTGGAACATATTCCTCCACAAAATTATTTTTAACCAGACTCTTTCATTGATGAAGCAGGGGTACAGCACAAACCTCCACCAATGTTGAAAACATGTTGGAAAAGCAATATATTCCTCTTATTTGCTTTTTGACAGAGAGTTAGATGAGAAGATTGATGCCAATGAGAGGAGTATTGATCTATTTGAACTATTTGACCCAAAGACAAGGTTCCTATCATGTGATTTTTGAGTAGAATTTTGACCGCGACGAAACAAAGTCAAGTGACTTTCTAAGCATAGTGCGTGGCTGGAGTTAGTAGGGCTGGACTGCACAGGCCTGACCAGGGCAGCAGGGCCGTTCATTCCTGTGTGTGTACAACAAAATCAAACTCCCTCACGCCTCATCTGCTAGGACATCCCACTCAATACACAGTCTATTTTGGGCTTATTTTTCTCATCAGGAGGGTTGACAATCCTGTGCTTAGTGGCATGCTTTCATGTCTCTATTCTCCTGGAGGGCTCTGGGTAAACTTTGGGCAGGAATGTGAGGAAATCGTAGGGGACATTGGGACACGTGGTCAAGTGAATTGGGGCAGTGATCAGGAGATAATTTGATGTGATCGGTGCTGTTGGAGGCGATGCAAAGTGCTGTTTGGGATTGAAGGATGGAGGGATGGTTATTAGCGAGCCCAGTGCTTGTGAGGAATTTTGTGTCAGTAAAACAGTAAGGGAGAGTATCAAACTGGTTATTTTCACAACAACTTCATTGAAAGTTCAGCTAATACAATGTAACAGTACCGTCTGATTTATCACTAAAGAATGCTGATTTAAATGGAAATACCCTCCAGTTGTGTGTTTCCACACATGGCTCGGAGTCCCTCTGAAGGGCATGTGCTTCCATCACTCAAGGCCATGGCAAACCGGTCGCTCTCTGTTGCATCATGTCTGCCCCGTACTTAAGCAAATTAGGAAGCGTAAAAGCCCTGCTACATTTTTCAGAGGTGACCCTGACTTATTACATCATGTTGGCTCCCAGGATAACAAGACGACAGATTGCACACAGATCAGCTGTATGTTATCATTATTAAAAAAATATTTCTGTTGGTTTATTTCCCCTCTGCTAATAAGACACATAGCCTCCTCTCCACTGATGACAAGGGTTTTATTATTTTGGATGATCATCTTTGTAGTACAAAAGTGAAGGAAGATGTAAGCCTTGGATAAAACTTCTCTTCTCTTTTCTTTTCTCTCTTTTACACTGTACATCATATCGATTTCTGGGTGTTTGTCGGACAAAATGAGCAGCTTGAAGGTGCCATGATGGGCTCTCACAAGCTGTAATGGGGATCCCAATTTTCTGACATTTTATAGTTTAAGCATTTATTTGAAAAAAATAGTCAACAGAAAATCACGAATGAAAGTAATCATGTTGCGTCCCTAGCTGGCAGTAATAGTATTATACTATCAAAGTATATACGGTTACTAGAAAGTGGACTGGGTGTACTTCACTATGGTGTAGTCTGATATCAAATAAGATGAGACCATTATCTAAATAGTGTGTGTCAATGTTAGCTTGATTGTCAGTGAATTAGCATACTATTAAGAAACAATAGGCTATAAACAAACATCAAAGTTGAAGCTGAATGAATAAATGTGAGCAGGTGTGTTTGTTGTTTTTCAGAAATGTCCTTTTTCCTTGATTTAAATGTCTCTTGTCCACAGAGCATGCCTGCAGTACGGCCACTGTAAGGACCCTGAAATGTTCAGTCTTCTGTGAAATCTTCTGAAGTGGACATTCTGGGTTGCTTCTCTTTCTCTCTGATATGTTTCTCCCTCCATCCTCAAATATCTTGAATACAGTTAACCTACAATTGCAAGATTTAGGGGCAATTGATAATGTGATGATGTTAGATATTGTACTGTAAACTGTAATGCTGATTAAAGAGGCAAATGAAAAACCAAAAACTGCAATTAAACCCACAAAAAAAGACTATATATGTCTGACAAATTCAGGTTGTCTTTTTTTATTTTTTATTATGGTTCCACTGGTGGAATAATGTTTTTTTGTGTAAAATATGGTTCGAATTAATCAATAATTAAAGCCAATTATAAATCATTCAAAAGTTTAGTGTTCCTTTAATGTATTTAATGTAGATTGGCTACATTCCACATGAAATCCAGTATCAAGTCACCCTGACACCTTTGGAACATAGCTA
>NC_136652.1:1743415-1875915 GCF_949748355.1 Melanostigma gelatinosum | reverse complement strand
ATCAAAATAATCAATGATCAGATCAATTACTATTGCAACCAACAAACGTTATCATACAATTTTATATGCCTAAACTAAAGAATGAATAAAATGGATGAGAGTGTATGTCTGTGTGTGTGTGTGTGGGTCTGTGGGTGAAAAGGAGGGGGAGTCTTACAGCTACAGCTAGAGACTACAAAGATGGCGGCGTCGAGTGACGCTGGCCAAAAGGGGAGGGGCCTTACGAACTACAGCTAAAAACTACAAAGATGGCGGAGTCGAGTGACTCGGACAAAATGGCAGTTAGGCTGCTGTATGTAATCACGTGTGCCTGGGCAGCACGTGATGTGAGGCGCTCGTTTGAACGAGGTTCCCCAGGGGTAGAGCTAGGAGCTGTGCGTGTTACGTGAGAGGAGGAAAGAGAAAAAGGTGGGGCTCATGAATCAAACTTCTGCGTGCGGCCCGCGTTGTAATGAGCCTGAGTTTGCTGGTTCTATCACGCATAAGTATACCGCTGTCGTCTTTGAACTGCCGGTAACATATGCCGTGATAAGCCACGCACCTCAGTTCACTCACAGAGTTGATTTAATGAGGAGAGAATACTACACGAAGTGTAATAAAACAAATGAAAAGAAATCAAATGAATCCCAAGCAAACAGTCATAGTTAATACACCAATACAGCGGAGCTTCTCTGCTCCGTAAAGAGTTGCGTGATATCTCAATATCACGCGACAGTAACTTAAACACACAAAAACACGGGAATATCAACATATAAATGAATGACCTGAATTAAACTTACGTTAATTTAAGCTAAGCTATGCCCAAATGCCAAGAATCTTACTTGTCGATGCTTCGTTGCAACGTTGAAGTGTTCGTGAGCAAAGTGGTCCGTCTTCCTCGTCGGGAAGGGGGACAGGGGGGAGCTTGCGGGTCGGCGCGGCTTTGCAGCGGGCGCTGTGTGTCGCACGGCGTTTGGTGGTGCGGCTTCGGTCCGTCGGCGTGGCTCTGGAGCAAACACAGGTCCGATCTGTACTCGCTGCAGGGAGGACGGTTAACTTCGGATGAGACGACGTGTCTGCGCGTCTTGCCGGGAATCCTCGGTCACGAGAGGAGCGAGGCTTCGTCGGGCTCCTCTGTGCCGGTTTGTGCACAAAATAAAAAGAAAAGCGGAGAACGGATCGCTGATGCGGATTCGTCTCGCGGGCTGAGTGGAGCCGTACTCAAAGTGGAACACTGTCGTTTCGTCCAGCGAAACGGCTCGTGACCTGACAGGGTTTGATGAGGGTTTGAGGGGCTTCCTCGTGGCAAAGTTGGTTCTTCTGTGGCCTGGACGGGGGTGTCCGAGCGAAGAGAGCGTTGTGTGCCTCCTGTTAACCCCGGAGGGAAAATTGGAAAAAAGCATGGAGATGGGGGAAGGAGACAGTTTTATAGAACAGTGGCTGAACCACAGGGGTCCTGGGCCTCTGTTGGCCTTCGGCCAATGAGATGACTTCAGGACCCATAGTTTTTGGCGGGGGGGGGGGGAATTTACACCCAAGTGTGAAATTTCACCCAGAGGAGGCTTGTTCTCATCAAACTACAAGTCAGGATGAGACCTTTGCTTGAAAAAGTGAAGGCCTGATTCTCTTTGTCCACAGCACATATTTAAGCCATTTGGTCAGACCCCAACAGCGGTCTGCACCTCCCCAGTTAGCAGAAACAGACAGGAGTACCGGCATGGAAGTAAAGCAAGATACAGCTCAATATCAATATCAGTTTAAGTGTGCACTACATTACCATCCTCGCAGAACACAGCAGCTGCTGGTCTACTGCAGCCTTGATCGGTTAGGTTGTGTTATTGTGTGACTTTGGCGTTTTAAAGGGCTAGTCCTCTTTTTCAAATGTTCCTTCAGTGAAGTCCAACTTAAGCAAACGTTTCAGTATCATTTCCAGGTATGTGGCCCCTCCCCTCACCATCACTGTTTTGACAAATATGCTTCTCCAACATCTTTCATATTTTTTTATCTTGTCATGTCTGTGGATGTGTCAAGATAAAGGTAATAACTGTTTTTTACAGGTGGGGGTGCTGCTTCCTGATTAGATGAGGAATACTTGCATCAGTTCTAAAAGATATATTTTTTTGTCGCCCACATTTCATTTCCTGTCGTCTCATTTATCATATCCTGCTGCCGTCCCTGCACCGGTGATGACCTCAGACGTCCTCCTCTCACTGTCTGCAGGCGTCTTCTCGCGTGGAGCGGTGTCTGCAGGAGCTGGATAGAGAGATGCATCCTGAGCAAAGTGGCGTGGAGAGAGAGAGAAGGCCTGACCAGTGGGCGGCCATGTCTGACAAACTGCAGGAGGTGATACTCCACCTCACCACTCAGCTGCTGTTATCCCTCCATCCAACACCTCCCCGTTGACACTGTCATGTTCCCTCACATTCACAGAGAAGGGCGAAGAATAATTCAGAGGCAACATGAAGGCGCATCATTCAATGGAGGGAACATAACAATACTTAATTTGAACTTTATTTATCAGCGACAACACACAATCATTTGCTGTACCTGAGCAGGTCGATGTTATAATAAAGAGACACTTCGCAAAACCAGACATAGAAGAGCATAAATGAAGGGAAACCTAGGAAAAACTATACAGTTCAAGCACATATGACAATCATACCATTACAACAGACACAACTAAACATATATCATGGACACACACGTATGAAAGAATAAAGCAGGCAAACAGCAATATCAGTCATCACGAAGACGTGCAGACTTCAAATACACTAAAAGGACACTGATTGACTTAGCAGGATAAACATACCAGGTATCATGTTGGCACTGCTTATTGATGTGTTCCATTAATGACGCTGGGGGCGACTGTGGCTCAGTGGAGAGTAGGGTCCTCCTTCAGAATCGGCGGTTCGATCCCCGGCTCCGCTAGTCGCATGTCGATGTGTCCTTAAGCCCAAAAGTGCTCCCGTAGCTGTGCCGATGTTGTGTGAATGTTATTTAGTCCTGATGGCAAGTGGATGGCAGCCCAGTGTGTGAACGGGTGAATGACCATATGTAGTGTGAAAGCACTTTGAGTGGTCACAAAGACTGTACGAGTACAGTCCATTTATCATTTAAAGGGCTGATTGTCGTATTAAACTTTCAGTGACTGGTCTGATGCTCTTACTGTAGTTCAAAGCTTGATTGTATATGAGATCAGTCATCACTGCATCCATGAATCATTTTACTAATACTACCAGCAAGTCAATGAAATCGATTTCTTTTTTTCACCATGAGAAATTTGCTGATGCAGATGAAGCAATTCAGCACACTTGCCTGTTGTTTATTCCTGAGTAAAAACACAGACCCCTGACATGTTCCACAATTTATGAATGCTCATATGCTCACATATCTCAAGCCCTTCTGGTTGTCTTCTCTTGGTACAAAAACGTGTTCATGCAATCTTGATGGCGTTAAGAAATGAATGCTGAAACATTCTCAAGTGATCTTTGTTGAGTGATTAACAAAAATAACCTCGGAGCAGATCACAGAAAACCATCAACTGTCGTTGAGATGAATAATCTTCCACACAATTAGACACAAGAGGTTATTTATATTTACCAGTCACCTTGTGCGTCATCATTGCAATATGTGACACCTGCTGTATGAGGAACTACCACATTGGAGGTTTCTAGTACTTTGACAGGTCTGTCTAGACAGGTTTTGTCACTATGATAGTGTTGCATCCTTGTAAGATGCAGTCACCAAACTTGTAATGAAGGCCGAGTTTGAAGATGGGTGAGGTCCAAGCAAGATGTCCGGAAGGGGTCTCTGCCCTCCTACTTCACGTCCCTGGCCCAATTTGGTGTCTCGGCTGGTGTGATCTCATCAAATGCACAAGATCTGATTCCTTTCATGTAGTTGGAACCTTCAGTCGTGCAAGTGTCAAAGACTAAATCCAGGCAAGCATCGGGCAACGTTGGTAAACTGTTTTCATGAAGAAACATTTCAAACACTTCTGTGTTCCGTATTTCCCAACAGGTAGCAATAGGCTATACAAGTAAAACAGCATTTCTTATGCTATGGAATTGAAAATGCAAAATAAATGGAGTAATAAGAAATATAATTGGCACATCAGGGTGATATTGATAGTGCGTTAGCATGTTTGATATGTTTGCATTCACAGAGCCTAAAGCGGTGGAGCATCGCCGGCACGCCGTCCTGGTCTTCGACACGTCTCTCTCCGTTGGTGTTGTGGCTGATCTAAAACCCGTAGGCGGGACTTTCAGCTCCGGCATAGTGTGACTGTCTTGCACACCAGTAGCTTGTTGTGCTAAATGTTGCTAACGGCGTAAAGTTAAAATATCAATAGCACTTGTAAAATATCACAAATCTCTGGATTTGGGTCACTTCATTGTCTTCATTGAAGGGTTTTCTCTCTGATGCACTGCAGGCCTCCCTGCTTTGTTAAGCAGCCTTCCCACTATGTCACCTGGCCCTCTTGCTCTGCTTTACGAGACTATAAACGACAGCCAGGCAATTACTTGGATGCAGTGCACATGGTCGCTAAGCAAGCGGCTGCTACTTTCCCGCATTTCATGCCAATCATGTTTTTATGGGTTTTTTCCTGTGTATTGGTTTCAAAGCATTAATATTTGAGCGAGTGTGTCATTAGGTGCACTTTAGTGATGTAGACTCAAAGCTAGAGTCACTCCAAGTCAATAGATGCGCACAGTCCCAGTAAAGAACACATCATCAATTATTGCTCTCTCATGTTGCTACTTCCATTCAGCGACACAGATCATCCTGATTATACATCATCAGCATAATGTCAGTTCATTTTTGTAATGACACCATTTATTTTGAGGACAGCATTTCGGTGTTTCTCTCCTGCCTGCTGCAGTTCATCATTGCACCACAGAGGGGCACTGTGTAGCCGTATCCACACTGATAACCTTTGGGAGCCACACTGTTCCACACACTTTGTGATGACAGTAGCTACCAATTCATTTGCATCCCTCTCCTCCGTAGTGCCCTAATGGGACACCAGCAGGGCCCAGGGCGATGGCAAATCATGCATTTGTCCAAAAATTAAGGGTAAATAAACAAGCATGAGGACATGAAGAGGAAAATAATCCCTTTTACTACTAAAGAGCAGGAGAGGAGGGAGAGCAGAGGGCACATTTATTCCCCACCAATGGGCCCGCTGTGATGTGAATCAAATAGATGATGAGTCACTTGGGTAGATGTTATTGCTAGCAGCCGGTAATTCATCATCGCAGCCCGCTCAGAGTGAGTGGGATCTAAGCTCTTGTACAAATCCACCATGATGGCACTATCTTGTTCCAAGAAGATGAGATTGGGGGGGATGCCATGATGTAATAGCACTCTCGTGATGCATTCTTACTCTACTCTTTTGTGTGTGCTCTCATAATGATGCATGCTGTGTTTTGTAGACTTCAGGGAGACGCCAAGTTCAAGCCCAGGAGAGAGAGGCGGCAGTTCCAGCCAGGCTACTGAGAGCAGGCCGGGAGAAACCCAAGGTTAATATCTTTACAAATGTTTTCATTTAAAAATAAAAGTGGTTGGTATTTTGAACGTAGTGCTATGAAAGTTTGCCTTAATACAGTTCCTTCCTGTTCGCTGCATCATTTTACTGAAGTAATAGTTAAAATTCATATTCTTGCTCAGGCAGTTATTTAATTACAAACTTTTTATCTGAATATTCAATATTTAAACATTCTAGTGATGTCATAATTGTTCCTTGAACACCTGATGCTATACACTATAGGTAATGCTCATTCTGAACCTTTGACACCTCCACATCAGTTTCCAGAACACTTCCTCATCATGTATCGTCCTGACTTTGTCATTGCTCTTCTCAGATGGAGCAGGAACTGGAGGGAGCTAGAAGACTACTTGAACAGTCTGAGGATAGCAGAGAGGCCCTTGTTCAACAGGTTTGTTCGTGTCTCTACCTGATTGTACATGCAGATGTACAGTAAACCTCAGCAGACACAACAACAATCAGTGCAGCATCTTCTCAGAGGACGTCTGTGTCGTTTCATGTCTTTCTCTGGTTCTGCTTACATGGCCGGCGACCCCCAGGTGGAGGACATGCGCGGCGAGCTGCTGACGATGAGGAAGGAGAAGACTGATCTTCAGCTGAAGACTTCCCAGCCCATTGCTCAGCCACATGGCAACCACACCTTCAGGGAGGAGGGGGGTGGTGGGCAGAGAGACGCAGGTACTGAATCTAAGTCTGGTCTGTGGAGGTGAGGGAAAGGGTCATCAACAGGAAGACACAGAGGATTAGGATGCAGGTTAAATGAGGACCTAAATGGAACTCAACCATTTAACCGACATCCAAATCCTCTGTGCAAAAGATTGCTATGAAAACTCTCTAAGTAACCAAAGAAATGGCTGACATTATGTCCAAGAGAGAACATTGGGAGTAGCTGTAGGAAAAGTATTCCCTGTCAATGCCCCAATGTTGTTTTTGTAATGCTGTTGAATTATGAGCATCAAAGGGCCTTAATTAGCAGTGAAAGTTTAAAAAAACATTGATGGTTCTTATAAAATTGTCTAAAGTTCTATCGTAGTTCAAAACTAAATATGATTTAGGTTCACATCTGAATTTGACATAGATTGTATAAAATATGGGGCAATACTTAACGATGACAGTGACAATCGTATTTAGTATTTGTATATCAGCATCTGTGTTTGTCACGGAGAGGTTTGCTTCATTCGCATCATTTATCACTTCATTTATATTCTGTTCACATCTGCCAACTCTGGCTCTGCCCCAAGTGACCAAGTGAAGTGATTGACATGTGAGTCTTGCATATGAACCCCCTATATAGTCGGTAAAGAGGGATAACAAATTCAGACCACGGTTAGCAAATAAGTCAAAATGCTCAAATATTCATCTCATTGAAAAGGTGTTGCAGTGTGTAGTGTGTTCCTTCTTCAGCTCTTGTCTCCACATGTACAGAGATCACTGCTAACAACACTTGATTATGTGCCTGCATGCGTTCATGTGTATAGATCGTTTGAACCTGGAGAAAGAAGTGGCGGAGCTGCGAGCCCAACTGCACACGGTCTCGGTCGTCAGCGAGGTGGAAGAACTGAAAAGGACTCTGGACCGAAAGGAGAAGGAGAGGGTCCAACTCAGCTTACAGGTGGAGGTGTGTATCGGAGAAGTTGTGTGATTGTGGGTATTTATACAAAACCTACTAGAGCTTGTAACATCAGTGATTCAGAGAAGGCATTGCATGTCATTCTTTTCGTCATCCATGTGGCCAGAATACCCGTAAGAATAGATGCACTCAGGATGTCTCAGCTGGAGTGCAAACGAACACACTAGAAGCATGCTTTGGACTTTGTCCCCGTTAGCGTCTCTACCCTGAGCAGGGTTAATTTAGTTTGTCGGGTGCCTCATCCGTGGTCGCATCCTCCGCCAACTCCATGCCCCTTTATCCTCTTACAATCGTCAAATGAAGTGACAGTTGGAATAGGAAATCAGAAATCAACCGCCAGTCGCAAACTGGTGCGTTGTGTCACTTCCATCACCGTAACAAGACATAACAACAAAACATATTCCCTTGCTAAGCAGGGGTATTCAAGGCTGTGCAGGGTATCAATAACATGTTAGTAGAAATAGCTGCACTTTAAAGCATTGGCACATTCCTCTTTCTTTCACTGAGAATGTGTTTAAACTCCCACGCTTCCCTTATTGCAGAGTAGGTGTTCAAAGACGACGAAGGTGTTTGCATGTATCACCTGGGGCGTCTCGTATGGTTTTTATGTCAAGATCAAAAAAAGATGTTGTAAATGTTTCATTTTAACGGTAAAAGAGTATAATGAGAAGAATAGGGTGGAGGATTCAATTTCTCAGTGACTGAATTCATATACAGTCGAATAGGCCTATGAGTAATCAGCCTATGACTAACACTGTTAGGAGTGATAGTCATAGACTGATACCGACAACATGTTGCTACTATGCACCAGGCTAACTTTACCTGCCCTTACCTGAGACTTCAATCCAACTGGAAACTTCAAAGTGATTGTGATTTTCTTGTGGAGGAAGAATGAAGTTAATCCAGTGCAACTCTCCTTTCAGACTACTTTTCAGACCAGCCTTGCAGATAATCCAATAGTGGGCAGCATGACAGTGTGTACCTTCTTTGACCTTTCTGCCTTTGGCTTTTGTCCTCTTCTTTGCTCATAATAACCGCTCTTTACTGTTCTGTTTCTCACACCGATTTGCTTTTTTGCTTTTAAAATCAGTCTTTTCTGCCCTAAACCCATTCCTCCACACCCCTATGTCTCCCTGTCTCCCGCCTGTCTGTCTTTTTGCTGCCATCAGCACTAGTAGTAGTCACACACACACACACACACACACACACACACACACACACACACACACACACACGTCCTTGACCTTTCTCTTTTCTATACCAGGACTTGTCATCAGACCTGGCACGGCGGGAGGAGCAGCAGCTACGAATGCTGGAACAGTTGAGGGAGATGCAGGTATTTTTGTATTGGTTATTGCATCTCACTGTCATTCATCAGCGTAGAGGTGATTTATATCAAGGACTCTAAGCAAAGGATGCTTGTTCTAGTAACCATTTGAATTGGAATCATGCTGTGCAGTGTTTCATTCTGAGCCACAGGTTCAATGTAAAGACACTGTAAAGCTGCAGTCATGAGATCCTTGTGAATTAGGCCTGTTGGACCTTTTAGCATTGCCATGGCTAAAAAAATACTGCTTCAGGTTATGAAGAAGGAATGTACACTTTTTTTATACATTGGCGGATCTTTCAGAGCCGAGGGCAGGCAGAGAGGAGGGAGACGGAGGCCTTGCTCCAGGAGAGCACGAGGAGCAGAGATGAACTGAAGACCAGGGCCCAGGAGGCTGTGCGTCAGTGGAGGGCAAAGTGCAGGCGACTACAGAAGGAGCTGGAGGAGGCGAGTACCCAGGCTCAAGTCCACACTCACAAGACCTCACAGGTCGGTTAAGGCAGATGTATGCATTACAGGACTTCTGGCACCACAGCCTACACTAGCAGCTGTGGCTAAGAACTGCTGATCTTTAAAGTGTGAAACTAGTTTATCTTTACAACTCATTGAGTCAAGTGGACTGACCTGCTGTATGTCAAGATATTACTAGTGCAAGGAGTGGAATTGTAGTACTACATTTGAAGTGAGAAACATTAGGGTTATCTCAGCTTGGCATTGAGACTCCATCAAAACAGAAAGGAAGAAGAAAGAAGCCTGTATTACAATCTGGAGGTGCAGGGTTTGAAAGACGTTGGCTTCTGGGATGCTTTTGAGTTGCATTATGGGAAATGTAAGGTCTGGATTTTGAACAGAACTAGGGACTAAAAGTCAAGATATCTCGGCCTTTGTTGCTTCTTCACCCCGTTGAGCTGTTTCTCTGTGATGTTGAGGCACAACAACCTCTGTGCCTTGTGTGTTTACCGAACTAGATTTAAAGAAGTCCAGATTTCAGGAAAGCACATTTTATAGGGATTTTATTTGACCTGTATGTATTTATGAAGTGCCTTCTGAAAGCTACATTTTCCTTCCACGTATTTGGATGTCCAGTCTTCGTTTATGGTAGTTTTAGTCTCTTCAAAGTATATTGACAAAGAAACCTCCAGTCTCCTGAAGGTTCGTCCCATATGGTGCAGATCAGCATTTTATATCAGTTACTTGATGGTAAAGCCGGCATGAAAAATGTACAATATGGATTGTACATACAGTTACATTGTTTAATAAACCAACTTGTGCCATCGGTAACAGGAACGCAACACTATGATTATGACACCTTAGCTAGAGTTAGACTAGCACTGTGTCAAGATAAAAACCAAAACTGCTCAGTCAGCTGCTTTATTTGTTCCTGTTGGCAATTGTGGTTATTTTTGGTGCTTCTTTGAACGAAGTAAAAACTCTCAGCTGTTTCACAGAATCCAGACTGTGGTGAATCTCATTGCAGCTTATTGCCTCGGTATCTTTGGGTGCTGGTGGGCTACTGCAGCTCTGTCTCAGCTAGGCTACAAGCTAGCCAGCTGGCAGCTACGTCAACAAACACTGACTGTCTTTGTTGCCTTCACTGAACAGTGGACTCTGGCTCATGCATACCTGCTTTGACTTTGACAGTGTGTTCTAAAAAGGGAAGCAATCAATAACGTTTACTGAAATGCATTTCTCAGCTCCAGCCGTAGACTGATTTGTAGCGACGCCCCTGGCAGCAAGAATGAAACAAAACTTATCTCAGCCTAACTCTCCCTGAGGTTCTGCAACCCACTGACGTCAGAACACATCAGTGGAGGTGGAAGCAAACTGCTGCTACAACCGGCATCAGGGATGCACAGAACGTAGGAAAGGGACACAGCCGTTTCTACTCTGTTAAAGGTGTGTTCATATGAAGCGGATCGTTCGCCTCACGTTACTCAGGCGAATACGGCCGCTTGAGGATTTCTCAACTCGCGAACATTCACCCCAGCAGCCAATGGGAGGACTCCCTCTGGAAAGGAAGAGGGGCTCACGTCCATAGATACCACATAACTTAGCAATGTTTAATTCCGCCATCAACCATGACCGAAATAAACACCATCACCGCCTCATACGTGTTGTGGAAGTCCCAGATAGGCCAGAAACTGTGTCTGGGTTCATAACATTCTTCTCCAAGCCGTCTCTGTATAGAACTACAGACTTTGAGTCATTGAGCTCCCAGTGACCTCATGTGACGCCAAGAAGTTTGTCCTCCATTTCTGAATCTCGGTGAAGTCAGGATAGTCTAAATGCATTTGCGCCGCCCAGCACAAATTCACATCTATTTGTGTCTTGTCATCGTTTGAATATTTGCTACTACCACCAACATCTGCACCCGCGGCGGTAATTGTGCCGCAAAGAACAATCTGTCTTAACGCACCTTCACTCAGATGCTATATTTCATATATGTGTAGCAGCTCTGTGTTCTGAGGGCCTCCCTGCTTTGTTACAACACAGTACGGAGCGCATCCAATTACATTTTAGATCTCAACATTTTAAAAAAAACATCAAAACATCACCCTCCTATCACTGGGGAAATACAGATGTTAAACTATTTCTGAGTTTTTCTGGTCCAGTTGTTCCGTAGTAGAAATAGACTGGACTCCATGACAGTCAGCAAAAGCAGCGCCTTTGAAGGCAAGGCAAGGCAAGTTTATTTGTATAGCACATTTCAACAACAAGGTAATTCAAAGTGCTTCACATAAAACCATTAAAAGCATCAAAACATAAGGCAAAAGAAAATGAGATTTAAAAACAATTAAAGAAGTGTAATGATTGTAAAGAGGAGATATGAACACATACTGTATCTGTTGTAATCCATATGTATGTGGTTCACATGCAGTCCTCTTATGAAGAGAAGGAAACTGGTCTCAGTTTTAGAAAGATATGAAAGGAAAATGCTATTTAGAACTAGTGAACACCTAAAACACACCAATAAGTGATGAAACATGTTTTGGATGCATGCCTTTCTCTGTTCATTTGATTGCATACTTTGTTTTATCTAAATTGCATAGAGGGTTTTGTATCAAAGTCAGATGAGAACACTTGAATATTGTATTTTTAATAGCTTAATAATGATACAACCAAACATGAAGTAAAGTGGTCGGAGTACCTTTTTACTGTACCTTACAGTGGTTGTGCTTTGTTGAATAATTAAAAGCTGACAATGATTATTAGCTTGAAAGTCACCTCCCAGTGATTTCCATTTGAACTGAATGAGTCACCTCAAAGTCTCAGTCAGCAGCCTCGCTCCTCTCAGACAGACAGACTCCCACCTGGCTTACTCAACGTTAATTACAAAATCATTTCTGCCCCCTTAATGAATTAGGGGAGAGAATCAAGTGCTCAATTAAATGATTAGGTTCTGAGCTACGGCAAAGTCTTTGCAAATTCCAGTCAAAGCCAGAGTATTAGAAGCAATCTGCCTTGAACAGACCTGACCATTGTCCCTTATCAGGGAGCTGAGAGCGAGCGCTTCCCTATCAGTGCGAGAGCTGCTGCTGCATGTTTCTCTGTCACTCTTTCTCTTGCTCTCATCATTATTGTTCGAGCTCCTTTTTGTACACCATCTTCCGCCTCCTCTTCATTTATCAATCTTCATTTCCCTTCTCCTCTCCCACCCCCCACACCCTCTTTTGCCCCTGCTCTCTCTTTCTCCTCCAGGCAGCCAGGGAAAAGGAGAGCTCCCAGGCCCAGTTGAAGGCGCTGAGCCAGCAGACTGAGGCGGCCCGCAGGGAGCTCGCTGAAATCCTAGGGCGATTGGCCCAGCGCGAAGAAGAGCTCCACCGCAAGGACGTGGAGCTGTCCGAGACCCGTCAGCGCCAGTTATCACTGGAACAAGAAATGCGGGAGGTATGGGGGATTGAAAATATCGTTCAACTCACTAGGGACACAAAAAAAGACATGTTATTTGTTTTACTCGTAGGACCATAGACCGTGGGTCAGCATTTAGAAATCTTATCATTCCATCAGGCTGCAAGTCTAGTTCATTGATTGGAGACCAGTTTGACTTGTCTTTTCAAAAATGACAGCAGTCAGCACTGCAGTAGAAATCAAACAATATCACACGACCACCATGAAGTATGCTGTGTGTCATGTAATGATGACACCTTTAGTAGTCAGCAAGCATTGAAGTCATGCAAAGGTAGACATATTAATTCTGTTTTGCAAAATGCATTTTTAGTGGTACTGAGCACATGAGCATTCGTGCAAAAATCCCAGTTAACCACAGACATGGCTGGAGATTTGATTTAATTATTGTGCCAGATCAATTTGTCATGTTCGGTATGAAGTGCTGTTAAAGTCACGAACATAATGACACCTCAGTTACAGAGTCATTAAAAGAGCTTTGATCAGCCTCTAACAGATTCTAACCCTAGGTGAGGGAGGCCTCCGCTGCCCTGGAGGAGGAGGCTCATCGTCTGGCTGCTGCCCAGACAAGACTGAGGGAAGAGAACCAGAGGCTGGAGCAGAGGGCTCACACCCAAGCCCGTCAGTGCCAGATGGACCAGGACACACAGGCCGAGCTCCAGGCCGCCTTAAAGCAGATGACCTCAGCCCATGCTCAGCTAATCCAGAGGTTAGCTGAGGAGGAGAGCTCCAAGCAGAACCTCCAGAAGAGCTCCCTGGCGGTACGGGCCAAGCTGACAGCAGTGCAGGAGGAGCGGGCCGCACTGGGGCAGCAGCTGCAGCTGGAGAGAGAGGTGCATCAGACAGAACTGGACAACATGAAGGCAATGATGGAGGACAGCAGGACAAAGAAGTATCATGACGTGCAGGACATGCTCAAGCTCTGCCACCAGGAGAGGGATGCAATAAAGGCACACATGAAGGAGGTTAAGGTAAGCTCTTTTTATATATAGTAGTATATATTCCATCAAGGAAATGTGCAGTTAAAGAGTTTGCCATTTGGTAAATTTACTTATTTGCTTAGAGTTACATGATTCAGTCGCTCATGTCGCTACAGTAAATATGGAGCCAGCATCCAGCTTAGCTTAGCTTAGCATTAAGGCTGGAAACAGCTAGCTCGACCCTGTCCAGAGGTCTGGACCCAGCTGCTACTTGCCTGGCATCTGGTCCCAGCCATGAAATATCTGTCATAGTCACTTCAGTTTTTGTATAGATTGAACGAACGAATGTGTTTATAAGTTTTAGAGCTGCTGGTTAGTGAATAAGCTGTTTCAATTACAAGAGAGACATCTGTTTCTGCTGTGCAGGCACGATAACCTTCTGCAGCAGTGAGATGGCCAACAGGAAGTGTCGTATACACAGTGCACGTGTAATCTGACCCCCCCCCCCCTTCTGAGAATACATAATTGTACATCATAAACCAGTGGTTCTCGACCTGTTTTGGGCCAACGGGTTGTTTTGGGCCCCCCTTTTTATTATCCAGGTCCCTCCTGGCCCCATTCATTACAATGTAGGCTATTCTTAATATAGCCTCCCCTTAATATTTGTGTTGATTATAATTTTGTGTTATATCACTAAAAAAGCATAAAATTGAATGCCAAATAACAGATCTGATGAAACTGGAAAGTTTGAATGTCATTATCATTTGTTTCCCAGGCAGCCAAAAAGCAATGTTGATTTTCTTTCCCCCAAGGACATGTTGAGCGTCTAACACTTCATTTCCTGCATTCTGGTGAATTTTTATGCACCAATTTATGGTGGAAATGTTTTTATTAATGTAAAGGAAAACACTTAATTCAGGAGGTAGGTGACAATACAAAATAAAATGCAATATATTGCAGGAAGGCCAGGCTCCCAGTGGAAGCGTCACGATTTGCCCGTGACACTCGGCCGGCTCGCCATCTTCACCAAGAGTTTTAGCGTCTGCTATTTTTTCTCAGTGTGCCGTGAGCTAATCTGGCAAGAAAAAAAAAGATATTTCAATCTTTTATAGGATATAAATAATCTCTTGATCTCTGATAAATGATAAATAGGAACCCCACCGTTTGACTTTCCTTCCCTTTCTCCTGAGACTAACAGAAAACACTTTGGATCAGGCATAAATCTCTCCATTGTGTGGCTTATTGTACATGCACATGTGCACATTAAAACTCAGACACACAAAAGGCCGAAAAAATACAGCTTCCAGTGAAGCTACTGGAAGCTACTATAGCCGCCCTGGGTGCTCTATAGTATAGTAGCTGCTCGCTAGGATGGATCAATGATGAGGTACAATTTCTCTGTGTACTGTGCTGTGTGCATGTGTGACACAGCAGTTGACGGTTGATTTGATTACAGAAAATCTGAAATCTTTGGAGATGTCAAGGTCATAATCCAACCAAAGAGAGATGCTTTTTTCTTTGCACCCAGGCACGGATCACAGAGTGCGACACTCTAATTGACAGAGTATTATTGGCACACACTACGAATTCAGCATCGGGTAACGTGCCTCAGCCACTCAACATCTGGCGTATTTCCGACTCAGCGAGACACAGACAAAATCCTCATTTGGAGTAATTTTCCTCATTGGCCTGAGCTATGCGCTCTGAGTGCGGGTGAATGGAGGATAGCTGAGCTCCTAATGGTGTGTGGGGCCCCGTGGATCCTCATGGCCATTCCAAAGCTCCAAGCGTGAATATTTAAAACCCCGATATCAGACCCCAGAAGTCTCATCAAGGCAGTGCAGGAGATAGGGGATTCCACTTGACTTCCTCCCCCTGTGTCCCTCCTTCCGTATCTCCAATGATGAGCCCTCCCGGGTACATTGTTTCTTAAGGGGCATGGTCCTCCCTGATATGGTTGAGCTTAGCCCATTAGCGCCGCTGAATGGCATTAATATCTGCCATAGCTCATTGTAATGGTGTCATTTCCCAGCGCGGTAAGGACAAGGGCGTTTGCTGGAATGTTTTAAAGCACCAGCCTACGGGTGTTGCTAAGAAGCCCACCCAATATTCTCATAGCATAGCCAGAGACCTGTATTACGATTTTGATACCGTCAACTGTCAGAAAAAGCTAGAAATATTCCTATTTTCTTGTCCTCTCACTCTATCTTCTCCCTTGATGTCTCTCTTTGTCTTAATCCCTCTCTTACTACCTCCCTGCAGTTCTCATTCAGCATTTTCCATCTGTTTCCCTCTCTTCTCACTTCCAGCAGTTCTGTTTGTTTTCTGTGTTTGTCACTCCTGTCACTCCCAGTCCTCAGCCATTGTTGTCCATTCCACTTTACGATATCTTCAGCTGTGTGTAGATAGACAGCTTATGTCTGAGGCTGGGTTTTCCTCTGCAATCTTCAGCTGGACTGAGACATGAATTAAGGATTTAGAGTTGCCATTTGAGCTAGATTTGACTTGATTTCAGAGTCTTGGAATGGCATTTACCCGTTCACTTCCATGATATTCTCTGAGGCACAGAATGTCATGCCAGACCTTATTGTGAATTCACCCAGTACCTGCTAGTTTGGACTTAAGCTCTTTTAAAAATTGTTAGGGTTCACTGGCATATTTGGCATTCTGTACATATGATCCACAAAGCAGCATTCATGTCAAAAGAATGGCTACTTTGAAAATGTATGTGCACTATGTAATCATTCTCCCTGTATAACATCCCAGAAAAACAAACTGCAACCTGCTTTTAGTAGATCTTTTTTGGAGCAGATAATCCATCAGTCCTTATTGTCTCAGATTATTGGCCTTAAACACACCATTCTCTCCCAGGCAGACGCAGCCTCAGACAAGGAGCTGTGCGGGGCGCTGCGCATCAAGTTGGACAGGATGAAGGATGAGTGTGATAAGCTGGCAGCACAGCTGAGCACAAAAGACGAGGCACACACACTTCTCCACAGAAAGTACCAGCTACTCAAACAGGAACTGGATGACAAAGTAAGCCCTGCCTCCTTCTGCCAAGTTTTTCAAACATACCGGCTAACATTGAAAGCGGCGGAACGTCCAATAATATTTATGCTGATTCTAATTAATTGTGGCAGATAAAGTCCAAGGACATTGACAGGAAAGACAACTAAACTTGTAGACATGAGTACCATCAGCATCCATTGCATTTTTAATAGAACCATGCTCCTCACTGAATGTCTTTATTGTAACTTTGGCACCTTATTTGAAGCCATTTATGTTGCATACAAGGAGAACACCAGACATCTGTCTATGTAAAGATAACACATCATGCTTCTCTAGTGTAAAGGACTGGCTGTTCATGCAGCGGTCAGAAAGGTGTCTACTTTGTAAACGAATGCAGGATAAAGTACGACCGCGACAGGAAGCATCACGCTAACATTTGAAAGACACTACTTTCCTCGCTTCCTTCCTGGCAGATCTAGGATAACTGTGAGGTCATGTGATCATATAAACCTACGAATGGTTCAGTGCTGCCAAATCAGCACTATTTTTAAAGGGGCCCTATCAATACGTCCCCGTGTTTTACAGCAGCAGATGAAGTATTGAAACCCTCTTCACTTCTCTCACAGGCCCCTGGTAAGTCGCATGGGGCTCTGTGGGGATCCATGTATTGATTTAAAAATGGGTGAATGGGAATAGGGGCTCTTATTAATGTAACATGGGTGGTTTATCGTCCCGGAGACAGGATAATGATCCACAGTCCCTGGGCAGCACTGACCAGTGGGTTCCTGTGCCTCGGACATATTGAGCGACTGTGTCCGGGTAGGGACCCTGAAACTATTAACGGTGCAGGTCAGAGGAGGAATGTTTGTGCGAGTGGAAAGTGAATGGCTCTCTGATGCCCAGGCTGTGTCTGTCTTTCTGCATGTGTATTATCGAGTCGACTGTAGAATTAATCTTGTAACACGCAGACCTCCACTCATTTACAGAGAACTTGCTGTAATTAATATCTTTCGAGTGCCTTGTGAGATTCAAATAACAACACCGAACACAGCAGACAGCGATGGCTAATTAGAATCCACCGCTGCTCGGCTCTCTCCCATCCTCCACAGGTCAGGTCGGGTGAGAGGAGACGTGCTTCAGAGTCCGGGCTCATTAAGCTGGAGGAGAAGGTCTTTCGGATGGAAGCAGAGCAAGAGGCAGTCCTCACCTCCATGGGTGAGGAACTAGATGCAGCCTGTCGCAGCCTGGCTAAGAACGGTGAAGACAAGCTACAGGTATTTGCTTTGGTTTGTTGTGTGGGTTTAAAGCTGCATATATCAATGCTGGTCCCTCTGGGGATTCAAAACACCCTCACAGACGGCGACACAGCACTGGCTCGTGAGTGAACATGTTTACTCCCCCAGCTGACACAGATCAACATGAGCATTCCGTTGGAGATGTCCAATATTGACTCGCTATTTAGCTTTGATGGTCCACCAACTCTGAGAACTTTCTGGACCAGTTGCTTGTTTACTTCAGCTTTTTGTCAGTGCATGCTCGGCAAGGAGCAGACACTCACCTGAGAATGGCTGCATACAGTTGAGCAGTATTTGGGAAGGTTGGTGAGAGCAGTGGAACTCAACATTCAGTCAGAGGACCAGAACACTGAGGTAAAAGCTGCATAGAAGTGCATACTTTTAAGATCATCTCACTTTGCTTTAAGTGTTAAAGTTTGAAATAAGTCCCAATGCTGAGTTCAAACTACGTGTGACAAAAGCAAGAATATGACGTGGCTCGTTATGTTGTCTCAGAGTCTCTTTTGAAGTGTTGCTCAAGTGCTTGTTGATGTATTATGTCGTTAAATAGCACTGGAAACCGGCTAATGACGGAACAGAACAGGCTGAAATAAATACATATGATTGGTTTACGTTTCTGCACGTGATTAGAGCAGTTCTTTGGGAATGAGTTTGTAGCTTCATGTCATTGGTTTCATTGAAAATGACTTCAATGTTGCCGTGTGTATAAGCATAAGCATAAGAACATCGATACTTCTCTCTGTGCAACCTGCATCCGAGCACACGACGGCTGCAAGTGACAATTATTTTTGACGATTTAATGCAGATTCTATTTTTGAAGAATCAATTACCGTAATCATTTGGTCAATATAACATCGGAGAAAAGAGTGAAACATTTCCATCATAATGTCTTGTTTTGTCAGTCCAGAAACCTAAATAGTCCATAAACCAAAATGTAAGACAAGGAAAAGCTGCAAATTCTGACTTTTGAGAATTTTGGTATTCATTACATCAGTTAAACAAACAGAATGTTAACTAGCCTCTCATATTAGATTCTGTGTTTTAGTAGGCAACACTTACCAGATCAATAAGAAGGTCCAGGCTCCCTCATGGGGCTCAAAGGTGGACTCCAGATGTAACTGTTCAAAAAGGCAATAGAAGAAATTCTGCTAATTTATTTGGCGAGTGACGACCCCCAAAACAATCTCCCGCATCCCTCCTGTGGGTGAGATATACATGACACATTAAAGCCTCTTGTGCACAGTAAAGTTTCTACAGTACTACTGACAAACATACACCCTTATACACGAGTACACACACTTACGTACTTGATGCTAGGTTTCCTCTGCTGCTCCAAGCTAATGAACCCAGAGCTCTTACCTGCTCATATAGATTTCCCAATCTGGTCCAATGCCTCCCCTCATCTGTAATCTGTCATGTTGAAAAGAAGTCAAAGCTGCGAGTGATTGGCCTAATGAGGGGAATCATTAGCAGTTAAGGGGTGTTACCTCATGATACCCTTCTTCTCTTTAGAAGCACTAATGCAACAAGTTGTAAGACAGAGACAAGTTAGTACACATCTTCATACAGGTCTAGAACCTACATTTTAATGTCATGTTTGAGAGGTGTTTTCTTACCTTACATGCTTAAACCTCATGGGGAATCTAATGTTAGTTACTTCCTGTCTTCTGGCTCAAGTGAGAACACACCATGTAACTGAAGCTCTGTGTGTGAGTGCATCCTGGGAGATCAGTAGGGCTGTGCTGAATAGTTTGAAGCTTCATTCAGAAGGTTGACAGTACAATTCAAAATTGACATTTGAATGCAGCTTCTTAATTTGTTGCATGTCTATTCATTTATTCTCAACTCTGTATAAGATCAGGCTACACTCATATTATTATTATTATACTGTTTTAAGAATTCGATTCCAGTAGCGGCTTCATAGTTTGTTTCCAACTCATGCAATTCAAACATTTCCAAGAACTCCAGTCTAAAAGTGAAAATTTATTGAAAACAAAATGAATGTAATAATTTCCAAAATTCACAGCATGTTTTTTCGAACAAAACAATTCTTCTTCAATCAATATTTGTTGTCCTTTCAAAAACAATATTTTCCCTGTGGTCAGAAAGCAGTTTGCTCTCTCGCCTGCTGCACGCAAAGTGAGGCAGCGATCTAACAGCACCGTGAATTTATACAGCCACAATCACCCAAAATCTGTTTTTAAATATGGCGACAGTTCTAAACCTCAATAGAAGCTTTTAAGGTGAAACAAATGACATTCGGTACAACCCTAAACATTGTCGTTCCTGTCTCCTTTCACTTTAAGCTGTTTAATGAAGAACAATGCCTCAGCAGTCATCATCTCAACAAAAACATCTGGCTTTGTCCTTTCCACTTGCCGTTACATCTCCACCTCTTGCTTCTCTCTAAACCTTGCCATCTTTACCATTTCCTCAGCGGGGGGTGAAACAAACAAACTGTAACCACAGACAGTCACAGATGTACTCGCATTCTGAAAGAGACGTACAAACCACGCAGTCACACATTTAAATTAGCCGTGGCAGACACTTGGATTCTACGGCAGTGCTGCTGAGAAAATAGTGGCATTTCTTTCACTTCAACCCCACAGACGGCACTTTCAACTCCCCGCCTACTTGTTCAGTTTTCAGCAGTTTCACCTCCTTTTTGTCTGCCACTACAGCGAGCTGCCTTTGATGGTTCTGCAAAGAGTGAAGTGAGCGCGAGGCATGGAGGCATGTTTCATCCTCCCACACTGATGCACGCTCTGCCACGCGCTTGTACACTCCCTGAGACGGAGACCTCTGCACAGCAGTGTTCCATTGCCGCACTTTGAGCTGCCGTGGCAACAGCTTGGGATATTCGTTTTGCTTGGATCTGCTTTTGAATGACAGCTGGAAAAAGTTGCCTGACACCTCTGCAGTGGCGATGTTGTTTGCCGAGGCGCGGGACATAAAGGGTCCAAAAAAAGAATCCTGCTGAGTGCCTTCCATGTCTGTTGATCATGGGTAAACACCTTGCCACAAGGGTGTACATGAGAAAATAAAACCAGTGTTACTTTTTGTTGACTTTGTTCGTGGCTGTGTGACAGTTTGTCCGTGTGAATTTGGGTTGTTATGTCTTCTGGCTTTTTAGTTGTGACCTATGTATGGGAGTTCTGGTTGTGCTCTATCTCTCTGTGTTGGGAGGACCGCTCCCTATTAATGGATTTACACAAAAGCTTTTGGAAAGGTTTGACATGAGCAAAGTAGCAATTATTTACTTCTCATATAGGAGCATATGGCTTTCATCGAATGGGCCCGTACCTTTGGATTAGTCCATGTTAACACTGTAGAATATTTAGCCTCAGTGCAGTGTGGCTTTAGGATTGGCGCTGTCAGTTGGTGAGTTCACCACTTTAGTCCAGAATGAAATATCTCAACAAATACTGGATGGATTTCCATGAAATTTGGTACAGACATTCGCCACCATGAGGTGGACATTCATAAGTTTGAGTGAATGTATGGATAGAACTATTTGATGGATTGTTATGAAAGGTGGTACACACATTTATGTTTCTGTCGGGATGAATTGTAACAATTTTGGAAACACCCCTGAATACTTTGGTTTATGAGAACTAATGACATTTAAACTTTGTAGCATGAACAGAGTATTCTGACCTAAAGATAAGATCATTGCCGCTATGAAAACTTTCCTGAGTTGTACAATCCTGTGTCTGTGTTACAAACACAGCCCTTCATATTCATGGCTCGTTTACTGGACTTCCTGGAACCTACTTTATTTCATTGGTACCTGATGCAACACACACACCCACCCACCCAGCCCCTTCCGTTGTTATAACACAGGGCTGTTTTCGGTATGGATGTCCACTTAGTTGTGTGTGAGCCATTAGTAAACATAGGATAGCTGCAGTGGTTTCAGTGTAACCCTACCGGCCCCTGTACAAACGCAGACCTGACTGTGTACATGGGGTTACAATGATAAACCAGAATGCTTAAAACGTTCCATTTCAGGAACTGGCATGCACGCGTTCATCTCCTCAGGTGAAACAGGCAGGTAATGAAGCATAGAGCAGATTGTTAACCTTTAGTGAAAGTTCCACATGTGGAGCTGGGACATCTCAACAGTTGCACAGTGTTGGCGGAGGCGTGCTCTCCACTGAGGGCCTTCTAGTTATGTGACTGTTTATCTGTGTACCTGACTGGGTTTTATCTTAAGCATGTGTTTCTGTGTGTGTGTCAGTAGTCATTAGGAGTTTGTATTGCTGATGCTGACCAGCTCATCTGGGAAGGATGGAACATTGTCCCTGAGCTCATTTGATGACACACACAACCTCTGTGTGTGTGTCAGAGGCTGTTCAACACACGCACGCCAATTTAAGTTGGCAGAAGCCGTTCTTCACAAAAGTGAAGGGTTTGACAACATTTCTGATATTGATCCTGTTGTTTGTCCATCCACGTCACACTTTCTGCATTTTGTAACTCCTCTGATGCCTCTCCATATATTTGTGTCAATTTAGACAACCTACTAAACCTGCATAGAAGCCTCACTACATAATCTCTTGGATTTACTTTCCGAAATAGTTCTCTTTAAAGATCAGCATGTTTTGTAATGCATGCTTACACATGCATTCATCTCTGTGCTGTTTTGACAGGCGATCTCCCAGAAACCTGGATTAGTGAAAGACCCCCACCGCTGGCTAGCTGAGACAAAGGTATGATTATTACATGTGCTGCCTTCCTTATGGGGATTTGCTCGAAATAATCAATTATATAATTGAGAAAGCACAAGATTAAGCACGTGACACTGTTACAATGAAATCATGCTCATTCCCAGGCCGACACCATATAGAAGATTAATGTAAGAGGACAGCATAGTCTATGTATTCAGTGTGATCTGGTCTTTGTGGAATTAAAATAATCTTAGCAACCACATATTGTTGCATTTCTGCTTGTTTAAACCAACATGTTACCGTGGCATAACCTCTCAGTAAAGCATTATTTATAGTCGAGGACAGCAGCTGAGCACTGCTGTGTGCTGAGAGTCTGCAGTGATCACAATGAAACTGTGAAGTTCAGGGATTTGTGACAGAATGTCTCTCCATAATAATTATCAAGGACAATAGTAAATTGCACTACCCTAAGAAGTCCAGTCATAGTGCACTATTGCAGTGGCTTTCATCCCTCTATGGCAGCATCATGGTTATCACCATGCGGTGCTTTAGTGAGGCTCTTCTGAGACGCTCTTCTTCTTTAATGTGTGGCCTTCATGCTGTAATAGTTGTCCCTTGGTTTCTTTCCAAGACAGATCCGTTTCCATTTAGTATTTCAATGATGCACTGCACAAATACAACATGGAATTATGACTGTGATGCATGATACTTTGTTCAAATGTGTTTGCACTACTCACAGTTAGTGGTGTCACGGATCAGCCCTCACGGTTCGGATCAGCCCTCACGGTTCGGATCAGCCCTCACGGTTCGGATCACTCGTGAACCGCGGATCAATCGAGTATTTTTTTTCTTTTACAGCTTAATCATCATAGTGTGTAATAAAGTTCTACTGCTGCTGTTCCTTTTCAAGTAACAAGTCCCCGAATATCAATGCAGAGTGTCAGTGAACAGATATAAAGCAGTAGTGTGTTCACGTGAACGGAGCAGGTTAGAAGCATTTAACGGTGAAGTCATGGCGAGCGGAGGAACGCCAGAAGCCGCGGCGTCATTTAAGTCGCAAGTTTGGGAGCATTTTGTCTTCCCTGTAACGTATAATGACGGATGAGGGTGGTGGACAAAGCGTTACGGTATGTCGGCGTTATTTAAAGAGACAGACACACGACAACGGCAAAACATCGGCATGTCCACACATATGAAGAGACACCATCCCGTCTGTCAGCGACGGGGACACTCCGGTGACACTCCGGTGCTGTAGACACGCCCACTCTGTGAGAGTCACACAGACACACACCTGGGGCAGGTGCTGTAGACACGCCCCCTCTGTGAGAGTCGCACACACACACCTGGTTCAGGTGCTGACAGAAGCATCAGAGTGAAGCTAGACAGGCCCAATAATATTCCAGTCACCACAGAAAGGTCGACCCTCTCCCCAGACAATGTAGATATTCTCATCTTTTTGAAAATAATGTCACAGTAATGTAACATTATTGTGTATTTGAATGACCTGACAGGAAGTAAACACAGACCCAAGTTGTTGCTGAGCAGTTCAGTTCAGTGTAAGCAGTGGACGCTCACTGGCTGTTTCTTTCTTTCAATATTGATCAAAAGACGAGAGCATCAACATACCTCATGTTGCACTTAAACTTAACAGAATTCTTGAATGTATTATTATTTTTATTTATTTATTTCATTTTGTTTCAAATTGGACATCTTCAATATTTTTGTTTTCATGTAAGACTATCGCCCAAAGTTCTTTGCTTTAAGTGTTCTTGAAGTTCTTTAATAAATGGAAAGCAAAGTTATATTTGACTCCTCCCTTTTTCTTTATTGATCCGAAAAATGATCCGAACCGTGACTCCTGAACCGTGATCCGAACCGAACCGTGAGGTTTGTGATCCGTGACACCCCTACTCACAGTGTTTATCACCATAATGTATGTCTCCTGTCAGAAAGGCTTTCAGAGCTCTGTGCATTTACAAGAATAAAACGCCTGAGAACAAGCGAGATAATTAGCTCCCCAGTTAGCAGTTTTGATGTTATTAAATCTAAGTATGATTTACAGGCTTGTAGAGCTCAGCTGGAATACACATTGAACCAATCCTTTACATGGCCGTAACAACCCTTCAACTCATTTACATTCCCTGTTGCTGACTGTACGCTCCACACTACTCTGACTGGGCCACGGAGCTTTTAGCACACTCATTTTGACTCTTTTCTGAGCAGAGAGTTTAACACCATGGTCAAAATGATAAAATAATGATGTTTTGTGTTCGAAGAGATTTCCAGAGGATAGTAAACTTGCAGCCTGGATGGCACTGGGGTAGGGCTGGGCGATATGGCCTAAAAATAAAATCTCCGATTTTTTTACAAAAAATCCGATTCACGATTTAAATCGATTTTTCCCCCCACAAATTTTTGCAGATGACAGAAGCTGTTGAAAACAATTTTTTATTTTATTTTGTGATGATTTTCCCTCGTAGGTTGATAAAAATAAAGTGCAAACAAAACCTGAACATTGTAGAAAGGTGCCTGTAGTATACAAAAAGTATTTGGTCACTCTTTTGTTTGCCTGAATCATTTAAATATAAAATTAAATTAAAGATAACATTAAATGGCATTAAATAGTAGCCTTCCATTGTAAACAACTGTGCAAATGTAACTTTTGACAGTAAGCTTTTCTAACTGAATACACTGATACAAACACAGCATGAAATAAAATGTATGTGACCCTTTACCATTCACATTTTCAAAAGTCCAACATCTGATCTAACATCAACATAACATATTGTGCACAGTAAATAAGTGCATGTAAACAAAATCAAGTGCATTCACAACATAACCAACAGTATTAAACAGTAGTGCATGTTTTTTCTAAATATTTTTTGCCAGGAAGACAGCGTCGCTTGTGCTCCCGC
This sequence comes from Melanostigma gelatinosum, assembly GCF_949748355.1. Classification (NCBI taxonomy): domain Eukaryota; kingdom Metazoa; phylum Chordata; class Actinopteri; order Perciformes; family Zoarcidae; genus Melanostigma; species Melanostigma gelatinosum. The sequence goes on along the minus strand of NC_136652.1, from coordinate 1,850,716 downwards.
GGTCCTGCTCCCTCCTCCGCAACACTTCTCCCACTCGGCGGCATGCCTCTGTTTGAGGCTGTTTGTTCTGTGTCAGATGACACGAACCCGAACCATTTCCAGACCACCGAAGACACATTCTTCCCTCTCTTAAGAACGAGAGCTTCACTGCTGGCCGCCATTGTTTTCGTTTGTAAACAATGCGCGCGCACTCAACTACGGGAACCCAACGGGGGGAGGGGTGGGGGCGATTTTCTCGATTTTCAATAAAACACATCGCCTTAAAGCACACATTCGAATTAATCGATTAAATCGATTTATCGCCCAGCCCTACACTGGGGCAAAGAACCTTTTAGATAGAAGAGCAATTCGGATGCTTTGAAGGGAAAACAGAATTCTGTTTTGCTTTTCTTATATCAGACAGTTAAGGTGACTTACTTCCACTCATTTGCACTGACGTGGTCACCATGACTTTACCCGTTGGTTTGTGGACTGCCGTTTTGAAGCCTCGAGTTCAGAGTTTTGTCTGTCGCCCTCTTGGATTACGGCCGTCGCTATCTTGGCTTTTTGCAACCAATGAACGGAAGTGACCATATTTTGATTGAGGAGTGACTTAGAGACACTGTATACAGCTCTGGTAGAGACCTGTCAATCACTGTGTAGCCCCGCCCTAAAGCATCCCCTGCTTTATGGTCTGTTTGACTCTAAATGGACCATAATGTACTAAATGAACATCATGCTGTATTGAAGAAGACTTGAAACTAGAGAGTGAGACATAAACTCATGTTTACAATGTTTACTGAGGTAATAAATCAAGAGAGAAGTAGAGTCATTTTCTATAGACTTCTATTCAACCAGAGGAGTCGCCCCCTGGTGGACATGCTAAGAAACTTCCGCATTAGCTTCACTTTTGAGAACCGGAGGTTGCCGCCTGGCTGACAGACTGTCTTAAAACGTAGTGTATTAGTTCCCCCTCCTAATGCCCTGATCCCCTTAAGTCTTGATTAAAACCTTTACTATATGTACCAATTCATATACGTACCAGTGAAGCCCATCCTACTTCAACCCATTGATTTTGTATTCACTTAACCACCCAGACCAAGATCCGCTGGCTGTGTGAGGAGGTGCGGGAGGGCACCGCAAGAGAGCAGTGCTTAAGGAAGCAGCAACAACAGACCAGGGATCAGTTGAAGGCCCTCAGGCAGAGCCGGGACTCAGAGCAGATGGCTCTCCTGCAGCGCCTGGACCAACAGGAGAAGCTGCTGCACTCCCTCGGCTCTGAAAAGAGAGGTACGTACACAAACACTGTTTATTAATTAGAAAACATACCTTTGTGTTGATTTCTCTGAGGAAGCAAGCGTGAATGCAGGGTATGATATGTGGGTATAGATTAGTGTGGTGTTTGTTTTGCTCCAGCGCTGGTACTATCGCCATCAAAGCAAAACCACGCCATACAACAGCATCATAGGAGACTAATTAGGCGTGAATACTGAGCAAGCTCTCAATGGAAATGGAGTTATTCCTTGACTGTTGGACCAATAGTGGTTTTGATTGAACCTAGTCACGTTGACTTCCTGTTTTATTTCTTAATTGAATTGAAACACACCGTCATTAAAAGCAGTAACTAATTAAGTGACTGAAGGTTTTTTTGTCACTGGTGCTTGTTAAAATGGCTGCCTGTGCCTGTTCCCTTTGCATCTGATGCGTTGTTTTTTTAGGCCGTGCACACTGGCCTGTCTGTTTATCATTACAAATGTTTGAAAAAGCATCTTAATGTGTGTGAACTTTGAGAACTTCTGTGGAACATGAATTTGTTTTTTCTCGCCTCGAGTCCCATTTTTGAGTGAATTTCTCCTAATGAGCTGTAACTGCCAGAGGAAGAACAACTTGTTTTAGCGCTTCGTCTGAACAATGCAGGGAAATGGGCCTAAGTTGTGTTCCATTAACAGAGAGAGAGAGAGTTTAAAGGACACAGAGAGCATAGAGAGAGGTATAGTTAGAGATGGACAGAGACAATCCACTGTCCATCGTGTCGTTGTGTTTTTCAGCTGGAGTGGATAATCCTCATAAGATATACTTTCCTTACTTCTCTGCTCATCTCATAGATGAACTGTTAAAGCCAGCACTCTGTAGAACATTGTGTGATGTACAGTACTTGTCTCACAGTGAATTCATTACTGTCAGATTGCGGTTGCAGTCTGTGTTTTCCATCACTTTCCATCACTTGCAATGATGTAAACAAGTACAGTCCATGTATTATTATATTTCATGACAATAAATACAGCTCAAATGTTTTTTCTTATTCCCATGCTATGTTGCCACCGTTGTATTGAAACAGTTAAAGTTCATGCTGTTCAGCAGAATGCCCAGCAGAATAAATATTTTGGCGTTTGCGTAATAAGTGCTAACTCTATTGCTGAATGAAGTGATTCCTTTGATTCAACAGCTCATTCAGCAAAGAACCTGTGATTGTAATTCAAAACAACGTGTTGCAATCAACAACAAACACAAGCAGAGTTTGTGTTTCTGGACAAATAATCCTCTCACAGCAGTGTCTTTGAAGCAGTCCAACACATTGAGATGAGTTGCTTTCTTTACATGGGCAGCTTTTCTCTGGTGTGCTGGAGGTTTCGTGACCGGGACTAGTTGTTGGCAGGAGAAGTTGACCTATGAATGGGTTTGGCTGGTAGGATGGTGTAACCACTATCAGTGGAGCTGGGCTCAGACGGTGGGGTCCATTCACATAATAAGGTCCACTGTTGCTGAATGTATCTGTGTGAATGTGATTCACTTATAATAATGTAAACAACTGCTAAGGACCCCATGCAATGGCACAAATACTTTGTTTTAGATATTTATTGTTTACAATGTCTCAGATATTTTGGAAAGAAATAATTCTCAACTCCAGTCAAAGCACTCACAAAGTATGCAACTCAACTGTGTACTACTTACTCTGTACTTCTACCTCAGAAGAAAATATTGTAGTACATTTACCTGAATGTTAGATTCCTCACAGATTCAGATTTAACTCACAAAATATAACAATTGAAATATGATGTTTTATTATTCATTGAACTGTCCAGCATCTTATTAGAATGTAAAGCTCCACCTTGAACACATTTAAACACACTGTGCTCATAACGTCTCTCCTTCACTCTCAACTTGAAGTAAACATTTGAATGCACTTTCACTGTGAAGTATTAATAGTTTTACTTTAGAAACAAACCTTTACCACTCCACATACCAACATTTCCTCATAAAGAAATCAAAAGCAAAGCAAGGCAGCATTTGTCTGGGCCTCCAAATCACTAGATCTGCCCCTGAAAACAACAGGCAGCTCGATGACTCTACTCACGGTCACAAACATCAGTGAAATACACTAAGCGGAGGTCAGTTCCAAACAGGCTAATCGGTTGCTTGCTTTGAAATAACCACCTTGGTTATGAAGTAGAGCATGGATTTAATGAGTGGAGGTATTTTGAGTTAGTGTGTCAGTCTTTCACTGTTTGAGTTGTAATGTCAGAGTAGCTCTGTTCCTGTAGATCTGCAGGGAAGTGAAGAAAAGTTTGGTTGTGACATTATCCAGCATTCGTTTAGCGTTAAAGTATTATAAACTAGGTAAAATACAGACGAATAAATCTCCACGTTATCTTAACCTGAAGCCTCTTTAGTCGGCTGAACGTGTAAAGGAACACAACGGTGGCTCCGACAGGTCACTCACGCTCTTCTCTTAGTAGCTTGTTGGCCTCAGTCGATTCATTCTCGCTTCACATTCACTGACTCATTCATGAGCTGCTTGGCAACCAGCGGATCAGCACCTTCCAACCATATTGGTACAGTTAGCCATTGTAACCGGACTCTTCTCTCTATTATTACTCATGGCCACATTGTTCACTGCTGTAGCTCCTTCCACGTTGTTATTGAGCTGAAATCAAATGTTCATGTATGTGTTCATCAAGAGGAGATTGTGAACTCCAAACAGCATTTGCTGCCAAATCTAACAAATGGACAACCATCTGCTACGAGGGTCACTTCCTTGACCTTTGTCTACGGGCAAGCATGCAATTCAACATATGAAGAATAAAGTTTGCAATAATAAATGAACGAGTATAAATGTGGCTAAAAATGTTCTCAACAGTTTCAAATCCATGTCTCTATTTTTCCAATATTATTTTTCCAATAATACAAATGACAAATGACACATTTCCTATGACAATGTCATAGGAAATGATTGGGACAGAGAACGCCTGTAAAACAAAGAGTGGGATCCTTTGACACTGGGTCATGTAGCTCTGCCTCAACTCATCAACAGTCACGTGTCTTTCAGAGCTGTTGGAGAGGAGTCGCAGGAAAGAGGAGGAAATGAGGAGCCTTCAGGTTAGCATGTTATATCTTCATCCATCCTTATCTGTTTGTTCATGTGTGGGGCTTTTTTAATATCCAGCTGGCCTTATTTTGCCAAAAAGAGACAGCTGGTACGATTTTTATTTATACCCCACATCTACTTCAAATTCTTCTTTGCTTATTTATTGGGGTTTTTTTGTGCAACTGCTGGGCTCTGAGTCCTCTGAGTCCTGTGATGTGATGCACAGCCGTGGGCCTGACAGACTGCTTGCAGCCTTGCTTGGACAAGTAGCTAATTACTGCAGACACGAGGCCTTGGTGTTTAAAAGCCGCCAGAGGCCTTGTCTCTGTCTCTCAGTACAGCAGCATCTACACTTGGCAGACCACCAACTCACCTAGTCTGGATTGAACTGGCCCCCAGCGCCTCACCGACCCTTTACTCGACATTAAACAGCCAAACTCAAACACACACACACACACTAAAATGTCTGCTAAGCATTTTTGTGTGTGTGTGTGTGTGTTGGATTCCGGGGTCCCATCTGTGGCTGCATGATGGCACCTGCCAGAGCTCGCATGCAATTAATCAGCCCTCTCAGACCCAGCCAAGCTTTTAATGATGAAGAATGAAGAGAGAGAGATGTACAGAGGTAAGACAGAGTGAGGGACGCTGACGAGTTAAAAAAAATCTAAAATTGTTGACGGGTGGGCTGAGGGAAAGAAAGTAGCCTTGTTACAAACCATCAACACATTACAGGCAGAGGGGTAGAGCAGGTGTGTGTTTGAGTGGCAGATAAGAGGCATAGCATCACTTATGCATCATTAGAGAGGGAACATCAGTCAGGAGCTGGATGAGTGGTGAGAGCGGTGTGTGTCTCTGAGTGTGTGTGTGTGTGATGAGAAGCTTGTGTGCTACAGACTCTTCGGAGACCCTGTATTTTCCTTCCTTGTTGGCACACTCTATTTCTCTGCTAATCTACCGTTATGAGCAGTTATCTGGAGTCATTTGGTTAGCTTAAACATTACTTTGGAATTGGTTCTTAAGGTTTCTATGCATATAAAGCAACATTGCTGTGTTTGTGTGTCTTTTCAGGACCGTGTATTGGATCTGGAGATGGTAAGGTTTTATTTCTCGAATCAAAGTGATGAAAACAGCTGTATGTAAATTCAGGTTTAGAAAAGGTGGCGGAATGAGATGCCCTGGAGTTGTTAGAATAGAAGTTGTGCTGATTCTCGGTATGATTCGATGCTGCGGTGTCGGCTCTGTTTATTTAGCAAACCCATAGAGGCTGACCCTGGGTTAGAAATGATTGCTTTAGTCAAGGCTCACAGCTCTGTTAATCATCATAAGTCTTGTTGATGGGGTTAAGAACCGAGCTGTACTGACAATACAGTATTAACATCATCATCCAAGCTGCTGTTGGTCACCACTAATGTCCTTAATCAGCTATTACACGTTACCCCCAAATTACTTAGCACCGCTGAACGGTTATATTGGCCCAAGCTCTTCTTACCCTGTTGAAAAAATAAATAAGTAAAACTGTCCATTCATCACAATTATGTAGCACGCTTGGCCAACCTCCAATTAGCTGTTGTGAGAAAGAAGAGGAAAGAGCTCGGACCACTATCTGCTTCCAGCACAGCGGCAGGATGCATCGGTGGTGGGGATGGACCAGCGAGTCTCACTCGTACATCAGTGCAGCATCAGCGGCCTTGTAACGACCACTTCTTTTGATGCTTAAACGCTCCATCTGAATGGGAAGGCCATTGAAACATGCGGTGGAGGGATGAATAGAATGGAGTGGAGCTGGAGTAGCTACTTCATCTTCATGAAAGATTGAGTGTGTTGTAACAAAGTCCTCAGATAGCTTTTGACATTATGACATCATGTCTGTTTCTATGCAGTTTGAATAGGGAATGTGTCGGCTGCTTCCTGTAGCCACGTGGTTAAGGCCGACGCTACAAGGTCTTCCCCAACATGCCTGATTTGATTGCAGTCGGCAGGCCTTTTTAATCCATCATACCTTTACAGCATAAACCACTTTTCTACCGTTTATCCATATCCTCAGTATTTTACAATCAATCTGCAATTCATCAACACATGGCTAAATACGCTACCTCTGGAAGAGCTTCAGAGGTAGGAGGAGGCAACGTGACACGCAAGCGTTGAATTAAAGGTGCCGTGTGGAGTTATTTTCACACTAAATCGCATTGTTTGTGTCCTTGAGGTTTAATAAATGTGTTAAATTAGTTTCCTTCCTTGTTAAACATTTGCAAAGTGTTTTTTTCATATTTCCAATTGTGCTTTATTTACATACATTTTGTTCACTGCTAATGTTTGCGTATTACAACTACAGTTTCTTGGTGCATTACCATCACAAACTACTGGAGAGTGAGACAACATTGGCACATTCTAGAGAAACATTGCTCCATAGCGTCACTAGTGGATAAGAATGTTGTGGCTCAACATGATACATTTAAGTGCTGTAGATAAACTGAGTGTTTGGAACATACAGAAAAACACAACTTATATTTATGTTATCAATGACTTTGGCTTTTTTTTTGACAATAATGGCATCTTGTCAACATATTGCATTGAGTTCTCCCAACATTGTAGATAGTGTGTTGAAGTGTTTCAGCATACAAAGTCATATATATTTACAAATGCACTTGATCCATACACCGTCTAAATGCAGGTTTGTTGTGCATGTGTGAATGCTTATCATACAGTTTATTTTAAAGGAACAATATATGCTCCTGACATGAATGATACATCAGCTGTGCTCCCTTGTTCTTTGGGTAGTTCATCCCATTATCTCTGCAAATACAAAGGCATCAGTAACGTGTGCAGTTCAAGCCCACGGACAGCTGATCCAGCTGTGCAGCCGTCATCAGTAAGCATTGCTTCAGGTGACCCTCGACTGGGATGGACTTCTCATTCACTTTCATCATTCCCTCAGTCTGAAGTGAGAAGGAGGAGTGAGGAAGAGGAAAAGGGAGAGACGATTAAGCGAATTGTGATGTCGCCCCAGTATTAACCTGTGGATAATTCTCCATTTGCTCTTTTGTTGTTGCTTCATGCTTTCTGCTTGCCCCTTAAATGGTAATTGATGGTGTTTGATGAATACAATTATTACACTAAAACAGTATCTGTGGGCTCAATGCTGTGAGCTACAGTCTCCTGCATATCCTCCTGATTTCAGTCTCCTGGTTTTTTAGAACCTCTCATCCAAAGAATCTCTTGAGATATGTTTTATGGTTTCAGCACAATGCAGATATTGTATTGATTCTCCGTTAAATCTCTTTGCTGTTCGTCATGAGTGTAGTTGTGTGGATTGAAATGGATGCAGTTAAATGACTTAATATGAATGTCAGACAATGCAAACGAATATCGTGATGTAAATGAACTGACTTTATGTTTCCAGAACACCAGAGTAGCCCTGGACCACTTGGACTCAATTCCAGAGAAACAATGTCTGATGGAGAACTTCAAAGATTTGGAGGTGGGTCCAGTTAAAGCCTAGATTACTTTTCTCTGTAATAAAATATGTTGGTTTTTTTCCCTCGAATCACCAACCTTGGGTGCAGCGAAACTTCAACTTCAGTTGAATTAAAGTCCACATTACCCAGAGAGTCTCTTGCTGACTCTACAAGTCAGTGAACAACAGACACTTCAAAGAATAACTTTAAAACCAAAGGTTCTTCTTTTCGTTTCACTGAAGCGTGATGGTTATATGACAGTTTCCCATTTCTTTACTCAGTCCTTTGCATTGTTATTGAACACGGCAAGGTCTTTTGAGTTGCGGGTTGGGTAGTGGAGGGCAGACAAGGCAGTGCTCCATAGTATGGTCTGCTTCTCCACAGTCACAGCTGGTTGGGCCAGCCTTGTAGCCCCATCTGACCAGAGCAGCTGTTGATCGTCCCGTTCTCGTTCTCAGGCGGTTTAGTGTTTACCATTGAGCCCATGGGGCTTCTGGGCCAGGGGGAAGGTTTTCAGTGGGGGGTATTCCCATGACAGTTGGAGGAGGGTCATTCTCAAGCTTTTCCCTCCAGAGTTGGATTCTGGTTTCTTCCCGAGACTTTGTTCGGGGCTGGACATGGCTGAGGAAGCTTCTTCTTGACTTTAGCTGTTGGGCCGGGGGTGACATCCATGGAGGAGATGGTGTTCATCACGAGTAGATTTAGTTTTCTCCACCAAAGATCATACAGTATAACGTAATAGGACTGGAGTAGGTTGCTTACTTGTCAACAAGGTAAACCATCCTGGATTTACAAGTATCTGCAGAACTCTGCAAAGGCTTGACCACCAAGAGTTCAAGGAATGGTTAACGGTGCTCAACACTAAATTCAGAGCATATATTGCTTCCACACAGCTCTCAACATGGCGACCACTGAGCCAGCAGCTAGCAGTGCTGACAGAGCGAACAATGTTTACTGGAGGGGGATATAGAGGGAGATAGATTCATTCTCTGCTCAGGTAGACATTAATCCACTCTATCTTTACCGAGACAATAGGTGTTTGATGCTATATTAATGTTCTGAGTATTGTAGAGGGAACATTGAACCAGCATCAAGGGACTGTAAAGGAGGGTCATGGAGTATATGAGGAAATAAGACTGCAGACATATGAGTGAGCCACATGTAAAGCCTTTGGGTAATGGATGGTAAATGGACTTGCACCTTTCTAGTCTTGACTCAAAGTGCTGACACTACATGTCAACATTCACTCATTCACACACAAACAGTCACATGAAAGGTGTCACCTGCCTATCAGGATCTAAACTGATGCACCCTCACACAACGATGGCACCGCCTCCAGGAGTAATATGAGGCTCGGTATCTGGCCCAAGGACACTAAGACACACGGACTGGATCCAACTTCTGAGATCTGGTGAGGACTCTGGCAGCTGCGTTCTGGACCAGTTTGAGACCTTTTATTGCTGTCTATAGAGAAAGTGAAAGTGCATCACAGTAGTCTATTGTCGGGGTGTGTATTTGGGCTATTTTAAGAAGGTGGAAGAGGGCAGTTTGTGTTGAATACTCAAATGGAAGAGAGGGATCGAATCCAGTGACTTCTGACAAGCACATCTGTAATCCAACGCGCTTGGAGGAATCATGGCTGTTGTAGGACGATGCGTGTGTGTAAGTGATCTGCATAGCAGTGTCACATTGTAATGTGTTTTTTTAACCGCTGAGTGCTGATCCCTGTGGAACCAGGGATCAGCACTCCCTGCTCTAAGGAGTGCATACAAAGATCAGAGTTCACTGCAACTAAAATCTTGGCGTTAGTTACTTTAATCTGTGCAGTTTCAGTAGCGTCATCAAGAAGATAGAGGGGCAGTGAGCTGGCTGGCAACCCCGTTTTCTAACAGTTTGCACGTGAAAGAATGAAGAGACTTCAAAGTAGCACCATGTAGAAAACACTGCTCCAATGAATCAATGCTATTCATTCATTTCAGTCTTCTTCTGCTCAGACTATTGATAAGCTCCGGCTTCTGTCCCTCTGGCCTGGTTAACAGACAGCCGTGTCTGTTGTGCGGGTGGTTATAGTGACACAGCCTCCATTTTGTGCCAACAGGAGTCACAGCAGCAGAGAGCGATGGTAGAGCAGCGCTACACCAAATACAAAGAGATCGTCTGGGACCTACAGCACCAGCTGGACGAGTCCAAACGCAGAATCCAGGAGTACAGAGTAGGACTAACACACACAGATGTGCTTCATAATGCCTTTCAAGAGCCTGTTCTCCCAACAACAACCCACACCTTTTCTATTTCAGTCACTAATTGCCATGCTTTGTTCAAACAGCAGCCGTTTGGATCAGGATAGCCTGACTTTGAGTCATTTATGAGTCTCGCTCGCCCACACCACAGCCGATGTGTGCAAAGCACCTCATCTGCAACTTGTGTGAATAACTGAATAATTCCACATGCTGGTAATGCATCATGGATGGGCAGAGTGGGAAAGCTCAAGCAATGGCACAAATGTACGCTTAAACAACACCTGAACGTTACCCGTCTCTGTTAGCAGCTGCAGTCCTCTTCTGTGCTGTGAAGCAGTCATGGGAGCCATCAAGACATCACTGTTGACAGCTGATTGCCATCAGCCTCCCCCAAACAGCCATACCGTCACTTTTTAAATGGTTTTAATCTGCCAGATTACCCCGTTGGTTTGCCAAATGACTCCTGTGTTGAGTGATAAATGGCGATTACATTAGCGTAATGGCTGCTGCACACCCGGGCTTTGTTTAAGGAAAAGGGATGGATGGAATGTCTTGATCACAGTCAGCAATGCCAACAACAAGCCGCTTCGACGTTGAATGTAAACGTGCGTCTCTGCTTGAACCACGAGTATTCCGACAGGCTCAGTGTTTGTCCTGTCATTAATGATTCATAAACACCGCATAAATGGAATCTGTAATATGTGTCAAACTTGAAGAGACAACAGTGACTTGGCGGGCCTTGCAACAGAATCCCAAAGTATAAAGAGATGTCTGCTCAGGCTGTGTCGCCATGTTTACAGGCAAATAAATGTCTGTAGAAGAAGCTTATCATACACAGGCCCACACTTTTCATAGAGGGACTCTTCCCAAACTGAATATTTTATCATTATGTAGAGCTCTTGGGATGCTAAAGAAAGCATCCAAATCTGGCCCACAACTCTCATCTTAAGCTGCTTTGAGCATTCTACAGAGCTGTTCACATTGATGCTTGTACTATGTGTAGTTTTACGTTGTGAAATGTGCCCACGGCCAAAGGGATGTGGCTTCACCCTCAGTCAGTCTGTCACTAACACGTTGGACCAACAGACAGATCTAATATCTCCATTATTGGATGGATTGTTAATAGATTGTGGCGCAGACACTAATGTTCATTCAGTTTGTTGAATCATTGCATCTTCACATCATGACTTAAATGCTAGCACACAAGTGAAGATGGCAATTGCCAGTATTACTAATTACATAATGAATGCATAATATGGTCATGTGCGGGTAAACAAGACTAAAGTAGACACGCGAGTGTTTGACCCACGTTGGAAAAGGAACCTCTGAGACTTTGTGGAGCAGCCGTGGTGTCTGCACAGTTTGTGCCACTGCATCTCGTAGATGTGGAGATGTTTGATTGTCAGAGGATCACCAAAGTCTTTCGGCATGAACACTTCATGGCAAAGCACCCAATGATTGTTGAGATGGACGAGTACATGATGAGTCTGTTGTCCTGACTTGTTTGTGTCCTCAGACTATACGTGACATCACAGTGCTGCTAGCATGGCTGTAGACCCTCACTGTGTCAGTGACCGTGTCCTCCTGTCTTCCAGGACGAGAAGCTGGACGCCACTTCCAGGAGCCTGAGACTGGCCGCTGCTTCTTCCTCCGTCAGAGAGCCCGGCATGTTCCTGAGCAGCTCGCTGAGATCTGACACACTGTGTGAGCATTTACGCACTGCTGCTACAAACCCTGTGCTGTGACAGCTCGTCTAAGGGCTGCTTTGGTACTCAACCTCTGTGTTGCCAGATCATTTGAAAACGTACAAAAGTATTTGTTTAATGGTTTATCACAAGTCTGCACAATGATGACTAGAATGACAATCCAGGTCACTGCTGCATTCCACAGTACAGTACATCATGATGTAGCTTTGTGATGGACACATGAGGCTGTAGACACTGTGGCCGTCTTACAGCACTCTCACTTCTCTCTTCAGTATTTCAACATGGCACACAGCGCTCAAACTTTCCATCAGTGCTCTGAGAGTGTCTGTATCACTGCCCATGGCTCTCAGCCAAAATCACTTGTAGCTCTTTGCTAAGCTGCTTACAGATGTCTGGTTCAGCGTGAGAGGAGCGTACGTTCTGTGGCTTTGTGTCTGTTTTACCTCCAGGAAGTGTACTGGCCAAAGTAGTTCTATGGCTACTTAACACTGGTGTTAATATACAATTATCACATGTATTCAGGAGTACTCTGGCAGTGACAGGAATCATTGAGGGCCCACGTGGATTGGACTAGATCCATTAACACTCGGAGTGGATACGTACTCCCACATTGTGGGCTGTGACTGGCTGAGAAACGGGGACGGGGATATAACTGGTTCTGTTTTGCCTCTACCACAGCTCCTCACAAACGGCTGACCAGTTCAGACTTGGATGACTCCCCAGTCAACGGGGCCAGACCCCTCACAGATTAGCTCCACTCCAGTGAGCCTTCATCTGTCTCTGATTCTACCTGCTGCTCATGCAGAACAAAGAAACAACCTGACTGTACTAGGAAGCTTTGCACTCAACACTAATCCTCCTCTACCTCAACCGGGCAGTCACTGAAGGTGCTCAAGAGCAGAGGAGTGAGGCAGGCTTCACCTCCACCTTTCTGGACTTTGGACACTATAAAGGAGAAAATACTGTAAAGTGTTTAGATGTTATTTAAGAACCTGAATTGAATGTATTTAATAGATTTGAAAAAATATTCATACCAAAATAGTTTTACGATTTCATTTCTTGCCATAGTTATATTTTAACTGTTAACAGCTGTTTCAAATATTGTTTAGTGTATTATTATTATCATGCCAATGTGTTTGTGCTCAAACGTTTACTCCACTCAAACAACACTGGTGCCTTTCAAAACATGTAGTTTAGTTTTTTACTGACATCATGAAAATGAATATCTGCTTTTACATCTCTTTTAATGTATTCACCGATTTGCATTATGGCTTTATATTTTTTGTTTCATGCAGTATATATTTGTAAAAAAAAGACTCAATAAGCACAAATAGAAGTCTATTTTTTTAATGTGAAGGTATATGCACTGTGAGTGAATCCCCATGCGGCCAAACGTCTGGTTCTATCAGCAGCGCACACTTGATGTCTCCTTCGTTTCAGAGCTAAGTGTTTGCTTTGCCGCAGCTGAGATTCCAGCTTCTCCCACTGGCAGATCTTCTGCTGTTTGCTAAAGTCCTTCATCGGAGGGAACAACCAAAAGCCACATGAGAGAGGAGCTGCGCCACTTCAAAGACGTAAACACATGCAGTACCTGCTGTGTAAACACTTCTCAGTTAAATCGTCTCGTTGGAGCCGTGTGCTCCGAGACTTCGTGCAGTACTTTGGAAAGGTGTGTCGTTAAAATGGCAAATAAAAGTAATTTGATTGTTGATGGCCGGACGAGTTTGTCTTCTGTACAGTGACACTACTCTGTAGCACAAATCTATAAATAGACAGCGTTGTGGTAATGCATGTCAGTGTCATGTGAGGAGGGAGGAGTCCTGATGGCTGACGGATTAAAGCTGCTTGTGAAGCCATGCAAGGTGCTCCCTGCCCATCAGCACAACATTCACACACTGCAGGCACAGCCCGGACACATCGACATGGGCTAGAGACCGCCGATCGAAGGTCAGTCCCTGCTTGGTGAACGGTGACCCCACGCCCCTCTTCTTCACCTCTGTCTGTATGCATTGATGTCCCATTAATGCTCATTACTAACTTTACTTCTTCCCCGGAGTATTTGTGCTTTCTCGCCTCACAGGTTCCCATGACCGCAGTTTCATCTGGACACTGGTTCTTCAACCATCCATGGCCATCGCCAGGGCTCGTGTCTAGTTCTCATCTCGCGTGTTCTCGCTACCCAGCTGGACCACGGTCACCGGCTCGCGGTAAAGAAACACAACGAGGAGGTGGATAAAAACCGGCACATTTTATCAAAAAGAATTGATTGTGTCAAGTTTTGTGGGGCTTTTGAGTTGGCTTTGCGTGGGCATGACGAGACCCTGGCGTGTTCAAGGGACTGGTGGGTTTAGTTGCGTCCCTCGACGGTGTGCTGGAGGAGCACCTGGAGACAGCCAGCGTTTCTAAAGGGACGTCGAAGACTGTACAAAATGAGCTGTTGGACTGCATGCTGTCGGTTGTAAGGGATTACATTCTGGAGGAAGTAAAGAACGCTGATTTTATCGCCATTCAAGCAGACGAGACGACAGACGTTTCCACCCACTGCCAGCTGGTGCTTGTGCTACGCTACATCGATGTTAACGTACAAGAGCGTTTCAATGCTCTGGCTGTGCTCTCCATGGAGAAGGAACTTGTCAGGGACATGCCTGACTTCAATAAGAAGGTCATTGAGAGGTTTGCCACTCAGAAGAGCAAAGTTCCTTTACAAATAACGGTCATAAAAACATGCAGGTTTCCTCACCGCACTGATTGGGTGTTTCTCCAACAAACAAGGTTCATAGGGGCATCTTAAAATATACTTGTTCTATTCGACTATATATGATATTTATATTTTATTATAATATATTCATGATATTTATATTGTATATTCATGATTATATGGTATTTATATATCATATTATACTGAATATTATTATATGATATTTATATGATATATATATATACACTGAATTGTATGAATAAGATGTCCTTATTATATCAGTGTTGGAATAAATGATAACAATGTAACTGCAAAGTACTAATGCGTTTTTGATTCCTTTTTTTTTGTTTTGTTTTGCATTGAATTATACTATTTGCTGAAATTGATTGGATGACCCAACCTGGCTCCGGGAGCGCGAGGCTCATCGTCATCATCACCTGTGAGGACCTGAGCCGTAGATCGCACGGAGCAGACGGCGTGACGACCGGCTGTGCATCAACTGGAGGACCTGTGTGACGAGGCTGTAATAGTGACAGCCTCAGTGTCACGAGTTCATTACTAATTATGAGAATGTCATCAGCCTGCATTAAGGTGCTGACTCTCATGTCAATACAGTCTGGTCTAAACTTCTTTTAATGATCCTCATACATGTCTATCATTTTACTTCATAACCTGCTGCACTTATTCTGGATGAAATCTTCAAAACAAATCAAAGAAGTCTTCTCTGTGCGGCTGCTGCAACAACTGGAACACATGGATACCATTCTATTGTCGGCCTACCATCTTATTATGGGAGAAATGCCACTTTCATTCACTTCCATTTCAATTGCAGTAGTGAAAGGGTAGAATGTTAATGAATGCTAATGGTAAATCATTATGATATTGGACAGAAGGAGTGTGGAAGGAAAGAGCTCCTCTGCTAAGTTGCATCTTAGCATTTAGTTCTAATCAGTGGCGGCTGGTGGAACATGTTCTAGGTAGGGCCATCCTATCAATTTCAGCAAACATCCCAGTATGATTTAATGCAAAAAAATATTAGGATAAAACACGCATTATTACTTGGCAGTTAAATATTTAACATGTATTCCAACACGAAAACAATCAGTAAATAACACTTATATAATATAATATAACATGTTCATTTATTGAGATGCCCCGATGGACCTTGTTATAGGAGGTAAAGATCAGGAGAAGTAAACATGAAGTGTAATTATGAATACTGATGTTAAATTAAGCTATGATGAGTTTTCACTGTTAATTTAACATCTGTAGGAGCCAAATTCAATGTGCTGTTAAATATTCACTTGTATTTACATGTTTAACTGTAATCAATTCTCTTTCTACTTTGAATGTTACAAGGATGTCGTTATAATTTGTTATGGTAAGAAATACATGTAAGTGACAGACAACTGTCACTTTAAGGACACTGACAGTGGTGAGTAATATCTGAGGCAGTATGGAGCCGCAGTTTTCCGACCGTGTTCGGAAATGTGTTATGAAACGTGTTAAATGGAACGATCTACGTGGATTAAGTTGTGGATAACCTGTGGATACGTATGGTATGTCGAAGTAATCGGCGTACTTTTAGGAAGAAAGGAAGTTGATTGACTGACTTGTACGAAGTAGTGAAGCTTCGCATGTAGTCTGCTGTCTGATTGTGAGGTCAGGCTGATCTGATATCAGCTCTTTGGCTGCAGAATCTCCGCCAAAGTTCTCCTCTCAAACGGGTCTTGGAGGAGTGCTCGCGCTGGCGACCCGCCTCTTTTGGGCCAAAACGATCAGGCCCCCCAAGCCGCGCATTCTCAGAGTATCGTGTACACAGACGGAGAGCACGAGCAGAGAGCACACAGACAGAGAGCACGAGCAGAGAGCACACAGACGGAGAGCACGAGCAGAGAGCACACAGACAGAGAGCACGAGCAGAGAGCACACAGACAGAGAGCACACAGACAGAGAGCACACAGACAGAGAGCACGAGCAGAGAGCACACAGACAGAGAGCACACAGGCAGAGAGCACACAGACAGAGAGCACGAGCAGAGAGCACACAGACAGAGAGCACGAGCAGAGAGCACACAGACAGAGAGCACGAGCAGAGAGCACACAGGCAGAGAGCACACAGGCAGAGAGCACACAGACAGAGAGCACACAGACAGAGAGCACACAGACAGAGAGCACACAGGCAGAGAGCACACAGACAGAGAGCACGAGCAGAGAGCACACAGGCAGAGAGCACGAGCAGAGAGCACGAGCAGAGAGCACACAGACAGAGAGCACACAGGCAGAGAGCACACAGGCAGAGAGCACGAGCAGAGAGCACACAGACAGAGAGCACGAGCAGAGAGCACACAGGCAGAGAGCACACAGACAGAGAGCACGAGCAGAGAGCACACAGACAGAGAGCACGAGCAGAGAGCACACAGACAGAGAGCACGAGCAGAGAGCACACAGACAGAGAGCACACAGGCAGAGAGCACACAGACAGAGAGCACACAGGCAGAGAGCACACAGACAGAGAGCACACAGGCAGAGAGCACACAGACAGAGAGCACGAGCAGAGAGCACACAGGCAGAGAGCACGAGCAGAGAGCACACAGACAGAGAGCACGAGCAGAGAGCACACAGACAGAGAGCACGAGCAGAGAGCACACAGACAGAGAGCACACAGACAGAGAGCACGAGCAGAGAGCACGAGCAGAGAGCACACAGACAGAGAGCACGAGCAGAGAGCACACAGGCGGAGAGCACACAGACAGAGAGCACACAGACAGAGAGCACGAGCAGAGAGCACACAGGCGGAGAGCACACAGACAGAGAGCACGAGCAGAGAGCACACAGACAGAGAGCACACAGGCAGAGAGCACGAGCAGAGAGCACACAGACAGAGAGCACGAGCAGAGAGCACACAGGCGGAGAGCACACAGACAGAGCACGAGCAGAGAGCACACAGACAGAGAGCACACAGACAGAGAGCACGAGCAGAGAGCACACAGACAGAGAGCACACAGGCAGAGAGCACACAGACAGAGAGCACGAGCAGAGAGCACACAGACAGAGAGCACGAGCAGGAAAAGCATATATTTTGCGCAGATATCACATTGTACACATATTACTGGGTACATTCCATGGTTCAAAAACACAAATATTGACAATTTGTATAATTTATGATTATTAAAAGTTTTTTTTTTTTTCATGTGGCTCATGGTGGGGCCATGCCCCATGGCCCTCTATTGACCAGCCACCACTGGTTCTGTTGTTAAATGGAGTTTTCCTGATCACTGAATTAAAGCAGGCTGCTCCACAAGTAGAAATGAGTCTTTACTTAACATTTACAGCCATAGCTGCCAAGTACAACCATTGAGTAGCTAACTGAACAACCAACAAAGCTAACGTTAGCTTGCTAATGATGAGGGGTAGCCTATCGACACATCTTACCAGACACTTTTATAAAATACTGTTCAGTTTTGACTCAAACTTTGAAATGACATTTCATAACATAACGTAACGATGGCCTGCCTCGGTCGGCGCTAGCTGCTCTTGGCCTGTCTCGAACGATTCCATCGTGACGCCCTTTCCGGTCATTACGCTGTCATTTTCTTCGGCGATCGCCAACCAAATGTAAATAATATTAATTCATACATATCAAATAATCTATGTGTCAAATTTCATGAATATATATGGACGTTTATATGTCTAAATACTATAGGAAAGTGACTTTGATGAGAGAAAGCAGAAAGAACGCTCGGGCGACGCTGAAACAGCTCGAACGGAAATTAAGGAGCTTTTATTGCATCATTTGGAGTTGTTGAAGCGCGATATCTTATTGTGAAGGACAGAACTACGGTCCCGGATGTGTTGACAGCATTGATGGTCATTTTTGCGACCCTGGAACAAGCGAATATCCCCGAAAAACCAGCAGCAGCCAGTGTTTACAACGTGTTTGTACGGATTAGGCCAAGAGCAGTGCACGGCTAATTCACCCGTGTTAGCATCGTTTTAACGACTCTGGTAAAGGCAAAGCTAACTGTAATAATTACAACAATATTTTGTTTGAAAGGTACGAAGTTTAACTTCAGTTTAACACCATTAAATCAACTGAAAACGTTACACGATCATTTTTATCAACATTGTAAGTGAATTGTATTGAAACATTAGCTAAAAACTGTCCGGTTTGGGGTACAATTCCGTTACAACATAGTTTAAATTACTGAACACTATGTCAATAATGGTGTAAATGACCGAATAATCTAAGCGATTAGCTTAATCTTGTGAGGATGTGTGTCTAACTCTGCTGTGTTTCCCTCAGTAGGGTCCTCCTACGAGTCCCGCCCACTGCCGCGCCTCTCTCCGTAGGCACAGCTGTGCCTCATCTCCGGTGATCGCCTCCAGCTGACATAAATACTCCCGTCACTCTCATCCCAGTTGTCAGTCCGTCCGTTTACCAACCTGGTATTCCGACCCGTGAGTAGTCACGCTGTTCACTCTGTGACGACCCGTTACTGACGTTGTCTCTCGTTTCTTCAACCTGCCTGCTGTCCAGTGTCGAGCCTCGGGTTTTCACCTGTACGTAGAAGCCTTCCAGTTCGTTCCTCGGAGATCAACTGTGTAGTGTTGGCGTTCCTGTGCCGAGCCTCTGGTGTCACACAGACGTTCCAGCCTGCCTGCCAGCCACTTTCCGGCTAGCATCAGAGCAGAGCGCGAGGACGCGCCTCCGTGTTTGACGTGACTGTTTCCCGGCGGCTTCGTCAGCCGCTCACAGGATTCAGCCACTTTCCGGCTTGGACCCGTGCAGCGCGCTTAGAGACGCCTCCTTCTTGACTTTATCTATTGCCTGTCTTTTCCTCTGCCTGACAGAAATAAAGAATACTGGTTTTTGAAATAGAACTCTGCTGTCCTGAGTCTACATTTGGGTCCATGAACGCACCATATCATAACAAATCTCATGTTTCCCACTCATGAGTGAATACTGTTAATTGTGAAACACACATTTCTTTATGAATGATATTAATATCTACATTTACAATGATTGGATGTTAAGTTTAATATATGTTTTGTCCCCTGGAACGGGAATTCTTCAAGTTATGCTATTCAAGTTGTGTTTTAGTAGTGCGACACAATTCAATTAATCGAGTGTAATTGTATTAACTGGAACAACCTGTCGTGTTTTTCTGTTTCTGTACGTCTAATATCAATGAAGTTTCAGCTGCCAGGACCGAGCTAGGAGCCATCCAAATAAACCAGATGGATGTTTTTAAAAGTTTCATATAACCAGGCAACTCAAGGAAAAACAGATTATTTGCTCAGTGGCTGGCTCGAAAAAGGCCTGTTGTGGAGTTAAGTATTGAGTTTGTAGTGTTATTAGGAGAAGAGTCACCTTTACCAGCAACACTGATCCTACAGCAGTTTAAAAAAGAGCCAAAATAGTTATTTTTGATAATCTTGATAAAGAATGTGTCACTTATGGATGAATTTTTCTGCACTTGATGCAGCCAAACGTAGGTTGAGTTGTTATGAACCCAAACACAGCACATCTGATCTCAGCAGTCAGACAGCCCCAACAATTATCTGCCACCGTCACTTACCATCAGATCTCATTTTACAGCCGGTTTTGCTGCAGTCACCTTCACAGCAACAGAAACGCCTTCAGCATACTTCTGCCTCTCCCAACCCGCCTCACTTTCCATCTGGTCTGAACAGGCGGAGCTGGGGGCCGCCTGTGGGCTGTGCGGGGGCCCCGGGGAGTGGAGCCGCCGCTGAGATGCTCATTGCTTCATTGGGATTCTCACTGGATCCAATCAGACTGTCAAGCTTGGATAGGAGGCCTGTCTCCCTCGGTAGTGGAAACGGCACACACAATCAGAGTTTTGAACATCACTCACAGACGGAGACGAGCGTGCACCCGCGTACTCGTGCACCCTTCACCGGCATCATACGCTCTCGCATGCCTGTTGGTGCTGCTGACTGCAGAGCAACAGTACAGCAGTGTTTTGGTGTGCAGCTTAGGCTCTTTGCTCTCATTTGCTCCTGTACTTCATAGCCTGCCTCATCTGGGGAAACTGACCTACTTCAACTTTCTAATTTTGGTTCCATTTCAGCGATAATCCATTCAAAGCTATGGTAATATTACTCTAATGTCAGTACAATTAACTGGAAGTGGATGCACTTCGTCAAATTGCTCAAAGTGACAGTAGACTTTGGTGTTTGTGGAGTTTTGTTTGCATAAGACTTTTACCATGCGCACTAACATGCATTATGCATGCATGGCAATAAATGCCCTGGGGTCGGAAAGCGTGAGCCGAGCTGCCAGACCTGGTCCCTAGATGGCACTGTGTCCACTAGGCGAGGACGCAGCCAGGCTGTTTATCATGCGGCTGTGTCAGCCTGTAAAAGCTTTTGTCAGTGGAACTGAAGATTTAGAGTCCAGATTAATGCATTCATATCTTGGCAGTTAATTAGGTCTGAGGAGCTAACTGAGAGCTTTGGCTGCTGCGTGATGGAGAGCAAGAATAAGAGGTGTGCTCCCTGCAGGCGGACACAAAAGGGAATTAAGTGCACATATATACACCTGAGTGTACTGCTAATGTATCACTGTGTGCATTGTGACATATGAATATGAACGCAACCACCATGACATTTCTTTCTGTGTGTGTGTGTGTGTGAACTTTGATGTGGCTTTAGCGTGTCCAAGGTGCACACACACACACAGTAGGAGACACACGCACTTATATTTGAGAATTGTTAATATGTGCGTGCCCTTCATAATGCTGGAGTTCAGGTCAGCGGGCTCATATTTTACCTGTCAGGACTGATCACCATCACCGTCACAGCTGCTGTGCCCCAGTCCTTGGAGGATACAGCATCTCTTCTGAATCTTTACTGGGACAAAAGAAAGCTTCCTCTATAGAGGAAGAGGCACACAATGCTACAGCTGCCAACGTGTTGACAGCATCCGGCCTCTGTGTGAGCAACAACAGGCTTCATCCGCATTCACTGTCAGAGCTGATGCATGGCTCTTGTAAAGCCGCTGTTTATTTGAATGGAAAAACATGCCATAAAGCGTTTATGTGGAATTAACCAGTTCATTAGTTGAAGTAAATTTTCATGACGGGTCAACTGTCAGCCTTTAAATGCGCGAACGGGAGCTGAGCTGCTAATCTGTTGCTGTTCCAGAGACCGTATATACGGGCTGAAGGCAGAGCTAATGTAGGCAAATACACACAGGAATCCATTTGCAAAAGCCATTAGCAAATGTAAATTGTTTTTCTGTCAATTAGGATATGAATTATCCAGCCAGCATCAGCAGGATTGATGTAATCTACTTCTACTAATTTGACTAAAAGGAAAAGTAGTTGCTACACATAAAATCCAATCAATAAACGTTGTCAGCCAACAACTGTGTGAGGAATGTGTTGTGAATATCAAATGGCTGCGTTTCCTCCGCTGGCTCCCTGCTGGTGTGAATCTGAACGTGACTAATGTTGCTCACTGTTTCAGGCTTCAGCGCAACGTACACAGTTCTTGCTTTGGAGACTTTTATTTATTATCATCACATTATTAATTGTGTATTTGTTATGTGGGGAAATATTTGGCTAAACTACAATGCTTTTATGTATTTTCTGTTTCTTTCGGTGGTGATTTATGCTGCAATTATCTCTGTTCTCTTGAGGATATTGTCGTGTTAAGTGCCTCATAGCATTTGCCGTTAATTTGAATCTCTGCTTTGTGGAAAAAGCCCTTTTGAATTTTATTAATGTCTCTGCATTTTCCCCAAACATTGCCATAGATTCTCAGTCACATTTCTGGATTTGGAATTTCTTTTGGTTGTCTGACCAGCTTCCTTTCTTAACATACGATCTCACGATTAGACTCATATTCATCTTCCGGTGTGATGTGAATAAAATTCTTCGCTGACATAAATAAGCTGTGACAGTTGAGGTGTAAAGGCAGAGCGGCTCTCGCCCTGGTGCAGAGTGCACTGCAGCGCCAGGCTCAATCTACAAAAGAGCAGATAAATATTGAGTGATTTCAAAAAGGGCAGTCAGCTCAGAGATGAACCAGAAACCAAGATTCACAAGCCATACAACAGGAAAACATCTTCAATGACTTGACATCAGTAACTATTTCAATATTTGATCAAAACTGATTTAATACCTGAATCTGACTTTTTGACATGTTTTACCAGTTGTAAGTAAATAATTGCTGTGAAACAGCTTGTTAGATATGCAGCAACAACAAAACAGAGTTTAACTCTGAGGAGAAACACAGGAACTGCACTCTGCTAACGCTAAAGCAGAAACGCTGCCACCGTTTATCCAGGCAGATAAAGTAGCTCCAGCTGAAGTTAAACTAAGTTCACATGATTGTTCAACAGCTGTTATCGCTAAATGAGAAATGTCGTAAATGATGAAGTGACATCTTGATATCGTTAGTTATTCCACAAAAAAATGAGGCAGCAGCTAAATTCCAATGATGGAGAACAAAAACAGTTACATTTCTGCTCAATGACAAGTCTCAGCAGCTGCCATACTGTAGTGGATTAATGCTACTGGCTGTGGTTAAACGACCTTAAAGCACAAATGAAATGTATTACCTTGTAAATGAAAGTATTTAATCTAGATTTAACTGTAAATATGAATATGTTTATTATCTATGGGCCCTTTCCCATCAACGTTGTGTCTTGCAGACTTTCAAACTTTTCAGTAGCGATCCGAACAGAAGAGAACCTGTATGAAGCCTCTCCAGGACCCCAATGTGGACCTAACAGCCAAAGCTGGTCCGATGAAAAGAGGTGGTCTCTGTGCGGATCACACTGAACCTTGCTTTGGTTCAGTTGTAAGAATGACCAATGAGTAGTAGTTGTGGCGGGCTATCGTCAGTGCAACACAACTAAATAGGCTGCAGTAGCAGATGGGGGGAGGAGGCCAAATGTCAGTTGGAAAAACTCACAGAAATTCTGACACTTTTCAATTATTTTCCAAGAGGATACAAGAGAGCAACACCACCTGCACATCAGCAGTTTACAAAGATGCTGCTGGTAGTAAAGCCATAACAATGTTAAATTGTTCATTCACACTATGATAGAAGACTAACCCCCCCCAACTAACAACAGGCCGACGCCACAAGCACACTCATCTACAAACCAATCATCTGAAAGTGGAGGGAGACGCAGCTCTTTGGGGTACAATAATCTGCCTAAAAATGTGGCAAACCTGCTTTTTTGGGGCTCTACTATGTTCACAAGCTGGGCACAATGTTCTGTCAGCCCGTCGGTGCTCCAGTGTGTGTGTGCTGTGGCTGAGATGCTCTGTCGAGCTGAGAGGAACAGCATCATTCTCTCATCATTACAAGCTTCACGTCATGTCAGAATGTGTTAACATACACATTCTGACTACTGCAGTAGGATGAACAATGGATTTAATATCATTGCTTGCTTAAAATTAATGTTGTTTTCTTACACATTAACTTTTTATTGTGTTGACTTATACGGAACAAATTTCCCCCAAAAACATGATTGTTGATGTTGAATGTGGGTCTGGCTCAGAATGAACAGAACAGTCCCTCTATGGACCAAATCCCTGCTGGCCGTCTTGTTCTCATTGCCTCTGGCACAATGAATGAGTCCATATGTAGTCATTGTGCGAGCTAGATATGCTCACACACGCCGCTCTGATATCCTACATCAATGGGCTATTACAGGGTAATGACCAGCTCTGTGAAGGCCCATTTGCACAAAATATGGACAGTGTAAAACCGAGCTGGGGAAGCAGGTGCTGCAGCCATTGAGCAGCTCATAACCTGATCAGCCATGTGGTGGTGGAGAATCTCATTTGGCTGCGCACTCTCATAAAGGCCTGACTCTAAAGAACCCAAATCCATTCCTCTGTGTTGTGAAGACTCTGGAACCTCTAATAACCGTTTGCTCCAGCCGTCCTTCTTTCTCTTGTTGCATGGCTGTGTGAATTTGCATCATGATCGATAGGTAAATGATGGTGTTGCGCTGCTCTGCTCTGGACTTCATTTGAATGGAAATGATAGCACTTTTTGCTGTAAAAGGAAATCATTGAAGCGACAGCAAACGGATGAGAACTTGTGGTTGGGTGAATAGTGTTGAGCGTAGCTGCTATCTGTCTCGAGCTCGCCGCTGCGTCCCCTCCCACCTTTACACCACAGCACACCACAGAGACAGCCCACCCGCATCAACATCCAAAGAGTTTGGGAACAACATTTTTTATTTCTGGGAATTGTTTGGAGTCAAAGGAGCATAAGACAATAATAATTAACTGGTCGAAAAAGCCAAGTACCAACACAAAAAATCTAAGTGAACATACACACCGACTTCAGCAATAAATAATGACATAAAAAACAAGATATTGCTGGAAGAGAATGTCGTAAAAATGAGACATGAAATTAAGCTACACAATAATCAGAAAAAAACAAACGCAAAAAGACAAGTTGAGCGTACGAGAACATTGACGAGTTGTTGAAACGGAAGAAAGGAAACAAAAATAAAAACACCTGTAAGTCAGTAAGGTGCTAGCTGGAGCGCTCCGAACCCGTCTTTATTCTCTTCTTCTGTTTGGTAAAATTTCCAATAAAAAATAAAGAACATGATGAAATTCATTTCAGAATAAGGAGGAATCCCGACTACGAGATCTGAGGGAGTTGTTTTCTAATTGATTGACAGCTTCCGGTGAAATATTCATGCGACTGAAGAGGAACACCATCCAGAGAGACTAGACGTCTAATCTAACAACATTTGCTCTCTGCCTGAACAAATGTTCCTGCACATCACTGTTTATCTCCAGGCAAAGGAATACAAATCATTTCTTTGTGGTGTTGCTCAAGCAGTAAAATCAAATCAAATGGTCCGTCTATACAAGAAGATGATGTTTTTGAAATGAACAGAAACTTGAATTTTCTGTACAATATTGACCTGCAAAGCACAACGGCTATGATGTAAGAAAATATGTAAACATATTTGCTGTTTTTGACACAGTTGTCTGTGACAACAGATAGAATCTCACTTGTTCACACTGGAGGGCGTCTTCAGTCTGGACTTTTCCTTTTTTTAAGATTGTGACAGTTAGATCTGAGCTGGACACACGTTATGTTATGATAATGCATTCTGCAACAACATCTCAGGAAGTGGATTGAAAAGTGGACAAAAAACAAATGCTAATCGGAGATTTAGAATTGAGAGAAATAACAATGCATTGTGCATTGTCCTGGTGGATCCACTCTTACACGCTTGAACACCATCTGGAATTTGGTTACCATGCGTAGCAGTCCGATCCATAACTGAGACGTGAGGGAGAAATATTGAGATACATAACTGAGCGGTCACTGAGGACTGCCTAGTCAACCCTGACTGGACATCATCCTTCAAAAAAAGGACCTAAATCCAATAAATAAATCCCGTAACTTACTGAATGAATGAATAAAAAACAAACAGAAAGAAAGAAATAAAAAGACAGCTGCAAGTACTTATTTACTTTAGCTCATATCACATCCATGAAAGCTACATTTAATGAAACCATTTGTGATGCGAATCATTTTGACTTCCAACTTTCCCGACAATCATGGTTTCTTGAGGTCCCTCACTTACACAGATGCCAGCACCACGTCACAGACACCTCACATGCATGCTCAGAACGGCCGAAATGACAGCGATCGTATTTTACAGGGTTACAATGGACAAGGTGGTTAGAACTCCAAGGGTCACACACCTCTTGACAGTCACGTGGGGCCGTGTGGATGTTAGAGTGATCTTATTCACACTGCCGCACGTCTCCAGCAGGGACTCCTGAAAAAGATCCGCATTGAGTCCCGGTGAAGTTGTACTGCATTGTCTCTCTGTAATGCTTACAATAGTAAGTGTGCTTCCGTAAGCCACAGTTCTTTTGTAAATGTTTCAGTGACTCAGTAAGTCTTGAGATCCTTTTTAAATCACAGCTGCCAATATGGTACTGTCAAAATGTTTAGAACTGTGTTCCAACCAGTTTATTTTTCTATGTGTTGGGAAATGACTTGATTTCTATACATAATATTCCTTGTCCTTGTCTTTCGGTCTCTTGCTACTGGCGCTGCCCTTGGTGCTGCCGCTGGGCGTCTTATCCTTCACCACAGCGCCGTTGGTTTGCGCTGAGTTGCTGATGTAGTTGCGCGTCTCGTCCACCTGGTAGGAACCCTCGTCCCTGTTCCTATACTTGTACATGGCATAGAGGAGGATGAGGATGCAGAGAGCGGCGGCTGAGACAATGCCCACCACCATGCCCGTGGTACTGCTGGATTCTCGGATCACCTCTGAGGCCCCCGGGGGCACCCGCCGCACCACGCCAGGCACGGTGGGCAAGGCGGCAGGCACCGTGCGCAGCATGGGCGAGGTGATGAAGGGGCCCCGTGGCTTGGTGCCGTCCAGATCGAAGGACGTGGGCAGGGGCAGCAGGACAATGTCCGGCTGCGGGGGTTTTACCTCGCGGTTGTTCATTTTCCCGGCGGGCAGCTTGGGTGGCGTGTCCGAGGGGACTGCCGCCGGCGGCGTGCCCCGGAGGTCAGGCAGAGGCGAGGTGGGTGTAGTCCTACCTGCCTCAGAGGCTTTGCTAGGCCTCAAGTCCTTGGCCTCCCACTTGGGCGCGAGGGCTTTGTAGCCGCCTTCATAGGCCGATGTGGTCAAGACCTTATCTGTTACCAGGGAGAAGGTGGTGTAAAAATCTTCATCGTCAGTCGGGGGCAGGCTAGAGTCGAAAGCTTCGCCAGAGCCAAACCCCGAAACCACCATGCCATCATCATCATCATCATCATCATCATCACCACCATCACCATCATCACAATCATCGCCGCCTCGGTCCGACAAGCAAGGTACCCCCGCCTCAGTGGCCATGGCCAAGGATTCTTTGGTGGTCTCAATAATGGTGAGGACAGGGCGGAGGGTTGGGGGGAGGGGGATGAAGGGAGAACGGGTGGATACAGAGGGGATGTCTATGGGGTCCTCGACTAGCGCGGGGATGACTAGCTCCCCTCCTGGAAAGTGAAAGAGAGAAACAGACAGCAGTCAGAGGGCGGTCTTCAGTCAGCTGAACAAGAAGCAGCCAAACACCAAAAGAATGTATAAAGCAAAGCTCAACATAGGGAAGAAATGAACTGAAGGAAAGAAAGAAGGATAAATACTGTACCAGTGCAAAAACAATGAAACTCAGAACCAAACAAGACCAAACTGAAAGGAAAACAACAGCCATAGATAAAGTCTACGTTGCATCAAAAGGCTTTGAGGGACGCACCAGGGTGAGCCACATTCATTTCGTTTTTTTCCGATATTGCTGCACATTTCTCCACATAAATGACTAGTTCAGGCTTTTAAGAGGCTTGTTTCATTTATCTTCAAGTGCAAATCCTTTTTATTCCGTTCAAAGCACTGAGCACCAAAAGATGTGCTGTGTGTCTAAAGAGAAGCAGACGGTAAATGCATTTGTTTGCAAGTCAAGTGCAAGCCAGTGGGCCTGAAAGCAGGATCACTGAGTCTGAAATGAGAAAGTGTTGGTAAGGAGTTTCATATAGCAGCTGAGGGAGGCCTGCTGGCCCACACGGGAGCAAAATACTAACTGAGAAATGACAGAGAACTAAAAAGAGAAGCTGCAGTGTTTTTGGACAGGAAGTGCTCCAAAGTCCAAAAAACATCACTTTGAGCCTCTTAAAAACCTGACGGGCCCTTTAGTTCTATCAGAGGGTCACACGCTGATCTACAAGAGAAGACTGTCTCAGCCAGTCAGCGCTCACAGGTCATAAGAACTGAAGGGAACAGCATAAGTGGGCTCCCCTATCTGCCCGAGCCTCTTGCCTTTTGAGCCCGACAGTTACCACGATGGCACAAAGTCACCGGGCAGTTCAATCACACCTGAATGCTTGCTGCTTTTTGGTGGGAGGACCTCGCTTGTAACAGCGTGTGCTCTCCATTTTGGAGTGAAATCACTATATTATTCCAACCATGTCTCCTACAGAAATACGTTCCCGTACTACCTGCATTCTCAATTACATATCGAGGGAAACGTATTCTCTCCTGGATTACTGTTTCAAACATCTGATTAATGTTATCAATGGAACCAAAGCAGAACAAAACTGTTAGAAAACTACCTGGTTAGGTTCAAACATCCTGGTTTCTCATGTGATTTCATCATTATTAGTCAACATTGACTTCTGGTTTCACACAGGACTCAGACATGGTGATAATCCTGTGTTAACCTCCATCTTTGGTGGACTATGATTAGAAAGGTGATCGTGATACATCACAAATTAGTTTCCCTCTAAACGTGATTGACGTTGCACTTTCACTCTCTGGGAACTGATTATTCACAAGACTTACAGACCTGTGTTTAAACATGCACTCATTCTAATAACTCCAGTTGGGAACACTTGATAGCACATGCTTTACTGGTAAACCTGTTGTTCAACGACTACAAAGGGTTTGAAACATTCAGATGTCTATTGAAGCTGCTTATCCTCTTGCCAAAGTGGCTTGTTTGTACATTGCAAAGGCTCACAAACAGGGCACTATAAAGAGATGCAAACCTTTTGGAACAATAAAGAAAAGAACACAACAGAAAAGAAGAAACCAAAATAATAATGAAGGCATTGCAAAAAGAGTTCAGAGTTAGGGCAAACATTGTAAAAGAAAATTCACAACGTAAAGCCACAGATAGAGTCATCCACAGAGGGATTAGTAATAAGTAGGTAGAAAAAACAGGTAAAAACAAAGTCAGCTCGGAAAATCATAAAAGCCTTCAACAAGAGAAAGAAAAAGAAAAACAGTTTTCAAAGGAAGAAAGCATACCATCACTTTTGTCAACTTACATCAACAAATTGCCCGCATGATTTTGGCAGGAAGGAAAAAATGTTTACAAAAGAAAGTAGTGTAAGAATGCCTCTGGACAGGTTAGGTTAGTTTCTTTTTAGCAGTTTCTCATGAATTAGTATATATTTATCTCTTTAGACAGGATGGCACAGGGAGGCAACAACACATACATCCACACATCATGACATGAAAAATATTCCTCACCATTCTGTTCAGCATAACCTTGTTTTTGTTCTTTTGACAGTCATTTCATTTTTGTATGAAAAGAAAAGTTTATATCTATAACTTGCTTTGATAGATAAGTCTCTCCATAAATATCTACAGCCTGATTCGACGACTCTCTTTTTTAAACTTCATCAATGAACAAATGGATGACTGTACATATCTTAGAATCTCTACGTAAAGGGTTGGGGAGGAGGAGTGTGAGACGGGGTGGGACCTATGAACATACTAGGAAGGAAATGACATAGATGGGGGTGAACGTGTACATCAGTTGCCATGTCCATGTAAAGGCGGCACGAAGCGGTCGGGCGGCATTAGAGCTTTTGGCTGTAAGGAAGGGATGGGGATATACAAACAATGAGCATATACATGCCCATCTACAGAAGAGAACAGCACTCTCAACACTGACAGTTTACAAACCCTAAGCTGCAACTTCTTTTGCCATGCACAAAATTAATTGAGTCATTCATTGATTAAATCCAAATTTCAATCAGAGATAGCTATCAGATAACAGGAAGATATTAGAGGCCAGCATAGAAACACTCTGGAACACTTTGCACAGATAGTGGCGAGGGTCTACTTTAGAGGAGTCTTCTCTTTTTTCTCTATGAGGACGTGAATTTGAAATCCCAAATGCAGCTGCGTGCTTTTTGCGTCATAAAACCCTCCTGTTGTTTGTGAAGTCGTCGTTCGTTCATAGAGAAAAGAGAGAGAGCTTCTTTCTAATTAGGGAAGAAATCATCAAAACATTGGCAATATTGATTCTTAGCAAATTAGCAGATAGTTAAAGTTTTAACATTTTCAGAATAGAAACATAGATACACATATATGTGTTTGAACATATATGTACAAAAAAACTAAAAGAATTAAAACAGAGTAGCAAGCAAGAAAGACAGAAAGGCATTCAATTTCTAACACTATCAAAGATGAACAACCAGAAAGCACACTCTGAGGCAGACAAAGAGGAGGGGGACAGTTTATAGGCAAAGTGTCACCACCGTCATTTAACTAATAATAAAGACTTCATTATTAGTTACTACTACATTTCTCTTGTTAGTATCTTAAAACACAGGACAGGGCGTGCAATCTGGATGTACGTCAGAGAAAGACATGGTTCTATTTTGGATTTGAGTTCCACTATAAGAAGTTGGGTTAATGCATGCTTAAGTAAGTTGCATTTAGGGAGAGTAATATACAATAACAATACAGCAAGCCATGGGAGAGGTAGGGTTAAAGGTCACTGCCACCCAGGGCTGTGGGGTGTTTCAGGCAAAGGAGCCATTCATCAGCAGTGGTCAGGGCTGATATATAAGCAGCATTATCTGGCATTTAGGCCCACCGACACTGCCAATTCATCAAGAGGGGAAGCAGAGAAATAATTAATGAGCTCATGTTGATTAAGTGTTTGGATGCTTTGCGTTATGCACATAACCAGCAGCCTCTGTGTGACAGATACACACAGTGTTGGCAAGGAGTTCCACAAGAGGGCTGAGGGTGCGTCTCTCTTCGTGAGAGATCCGGGTTTGGTTGGTTCTCTGCAGGCCGGCTACAGAAACCTGCTTCCTTACGCAAAACTAGGTCCACGAGTTACGTGTGATTGACGAAAGATGGCGTCTGTCACACTTTACCGACTCTGTGTGATCAACACTGACGTCTTAAATGTGCATCTCCTGCTCTTCCTACCATGCTCCACAGAACGCACTATTGTCTGACATGATATCGCGTTTTGACTGCAGTGTGTCTCCTCAGCTAACAGTTACTGATCACATTGTATAGCTGCTGTAATATTCCACTTATACAAAGAATGCCAGTCCAGAGTAAGTGACTTCATGTGATTGATCAGACTCTGCCCTCGTCGTCTCGGCCTTCTTTGCATCCTTTCACTCCGTTCTTGGCCAACAGCTTTCGGCAACTGTTAGCTTTGCACCGTATAAACAAAACACTTGGATGGGAGGGGAACCGCTGCTAGTCAAGGGTCTCCAGTCAAGTCAGTGCAGAGGACCTTGATGTTTTAGTAAACACTTTAATCCAGTGTAAGCTCTTGCACAAGCTTGCACTGGTTTCTAACGCACTCGTCAAGATGGATGGGATTTTATTCGAAGCCTCCGCAAACAAATCTCTATTCCTCTGTTTTCTGTATTTTTTAAGCAAAATAAAGTTAAAGATTATTAAGAGTTTCTTTACACCGGTGCCTACTGGGTAACATTTTCATCAACGGGAAAAAACGATCCAATCTTTTTAAACCATGAAAATGAGAGCATGAATCAAAACTGAATTTTCCACCGATTCTGTTTTTCATCATTGGTGATGAAAAAAGCACTGCGGCATGCCTGTGCCGGCTTTAGAAGCAGAATTAAGTTCATGTAGTTATCTGTAAATGGCTGATTGACTACCTCAGCAGCTTGGAGGCTACAGATGCAGAAACCTTAGAGCAGCACTTTCTCTTCTCTTCCTCCACTCCCTCTCTCGTTCCCACGTCTCTGTCCTGATCCCCGTGTCCATCCAGCATTTGCTGAGGCTTCCGAATGGAGATGAATCCCGACAGTGTCAGGGATTTGACGATGCCACACCATAAAAGCGGAAAGCCGGTGCACCGGCACCAACCATGGATCAACTGAGTCAATGGGATTTCAACGCTGCAAATTGTGGGCGAGTCAGTGGTTTGGGGCACTGAAATCTCATTGTGTCTGTGCACATTGTGCCCAGACACCTGCTGTAGCAGATTCATTCACTTCCACCCACCACAGTTAGAGAGCTGATTACCAGAGAGCCAGCAAAACACAGATTCTCAGTGTGGACACACTTAACGGGACATGCCAGGGATTATATTGGTGCCCTGTGCAATGGCTGAGCTTTCTAAAACATGTACCTTATGAAGCTGAGCACTTTACGCTGCCATTAACTGATCTTACCTGTACACACCCCTCCCGAGAGAGGTCTCATTTCTCACTGCTGGGCAGCTCATTTCCATCCTAAACCTTGATGGACGTTGTGTTTACAAGCGGGGAGGTCTACCCTGTACAGATGCATGAACTATCTCCGGCTGAAGGAGGGGCTTCCTGAAGGCAGGTAGCTCTTAATCTGTCTTCATGTGGATGGGTGCAGTCTGGCGCATTAAACGGCGTGTCCAGCAGGCGTGGCGACTCGCCCCTGTCAGCCGCTCGATTTGCTGTACAGCTGTTAGGCTGCACCTCCGCAGTAGGTGGACATGTGTCAGCTGAATGACCTTTCAACTGATCTGGGGCCTGTGTTGAAGTGACAGCCAGCCTGATGGGGCTTGACAGAAGCCCTGGCTGATGTGATCCGTCCCTATCACATTCATTCTGTACCCCGACACGTGTCGGGGCTCTTACAGCAATGAAGAAATCACACAACATCACATCCGTGCTTCTAGCCGAGCATTCATCTGATCCAGACGCTTTACCCACTAAGGCCAAAGAGACGAGGAGAGATCAATAAATATGTTTGATCTGTGCTCCACTTCATCAAAGGCCGATCGGGTAATGGTGCATGCTGGACCATTTAGGGCCCTTTTATTAAATACACAATCTTTTTACAATCTATCTGACTGTCACAGAGGGCAACAACTGTGTGCAGAGATTTGCGGGAGGCTGTCTTCTGTGTTGTTTATTTAAACAGATGGGAACAACACACCAGTATGTGTATGCTCAGTGGCAACATTCTTTTAGTGCAGCAAGAAGCAAGGGGATGCTGGTGTGCACAAAGCTATCGACAGGCTAACAGACATCTCTGGTTTCCTTTACCAATGAGGACGATCACCCCACCCGAACCGGATGTTTGGGCCATTTGTAGTCAGCGCAACATTGACATTTGATCAAGAAGTTAATAAGGCTAATGTCTTAGCAGACTGTAGTTTAACAGTATAGTTAGCGTAGTAAACTAATGTTACTGGCCCGAACATCAAAGCAATGAGCTGAAAGAGGCTAAACGCGCCACACTTTCATATTACACGTCAGTCATTTCAGCCACTATTATTATGACAATATAGAAAATATGAATTCTATAAATAACCTGATTTCTCTGAGCTTATGTACACATTATATTCTAAATATGAACACAACTGGGATAATCCTCATAAACGGGTTGTTCGTGTCCATGTAAACACACTCACTGTTGCCTCTCTTTCCCAGGTTGTCAAAACCAACGCAAATACTGACGCACATACACATCTGTATGAGACCACCCAGGCTTTCAGGGTTAGACAGTCAGAGCATCTGCTCAGGGTGTCCATTCACTCCTGACTTATTTTAAGTTACAAAGTAAGTTAACTCATGTAACCTACTTAACTTATGTACAAAAACAGTATGTAAGTCATATATTCATGTAACAAACACTTATTTGAACCCAAACCATGAACTTTTTCTGAAGCTAACCGAGTAGTTCTGTTGCCTAAACATGAGTGGGGCCACGGGCTCCTGCACCAGGTCCTTCTGTGACGAGGTGGGAATGCTTACTGGCATCACGAGAGTGAACAGAGCAAAGCCAGCATGAACGTATCAACGTTGTGCTGCTCCTGCAGCTGTGAATGTCTGCTCTGTCATTCTGTGCATTGTTAGCTTGTCGTCGTACAAGTCGAACTTGAAGTGATATTATGTCTGAGGCACTGAATGTACTCATCAAACATTTTGCATTTGCACTTCATGAAAATCATTTGAATCAATGAATAAAATATGATTAAATATGAATCACAAATATTGCTCAGATTACACGGTAATGACAAGCTGCGACTCCGTTAATCGCTGTGAAATTGAATGATGAATTGAACTGGTATTCGCTGTTCTCTGAACTGAGCGTTGCATGTTTTCCATGAGTGCTCGTCTTAGTGAATTCCTGCACATAGTCCACGTGTTCAGCTCCTTGTTCAGAGGATTGTCCACAATCTCACTGCACACTCCTTATTTGCCCTCTTGTGGAACTCACGTGGGATAAAGGGAGAAGGTAAGGTTCAACAGTTTCATCAGACAACACGAGCACGAGACGAGCACGACAGCAGACAGAAACAGGCTGTTTGGCAGACACAGACGGAGCACTGACAGAGACAGCAGGCACAAGCACCAACACAACACGCCTCTGAGGGCGGAGCGGCCGCGGGGCTACAGCGGCGCCGCAGGACGCCGCTGTAGCCCCGAACACACACACTGACATGTAGTAGAAGCCAGCTGGGGTTAGCCTGAGACTTATGGGTGGAGAAGAAGCAGTACACAAAATGGATGCCAATCATATCCATGCAGAAGCGGGGGGAGAGGATTATAAACACGTCTACAGAGCTGCGGTACAGTCCAGTACAGTGTGCATGCCACAAATGCCTTCTACTTGGAGCAACAGATAGAATAGAAAAACAGATATACTTTGTGGCAATAAAAGTCTTTTTATGCCATCTGCATTCAAACAGACATGTATTTGCAGAAAGGCTAAAAGAAAGAAGGTGGGTGAGTCGGGATGGAGGTGGGAGGGTTGGGGGGGTAACGCTCGGGAGGGGAGACAGGGAGTCATTCTTTCACACACAACTTTGTTGAGACAGAATGGGGTTGCCTGCACAAGGCCAACAAAAGGATGATGGCAAGAAAAGATTTTGTTGACGTTCATTTCCCGACGTTGTATCGAAAATGGGGGGGGGGGGATGTTTCTCTAGAAGCCATGTGGCATAAAACATAAACACAAACTTGATGAGGAGGACTTTGAATTTTCCAAAAAGTTCATGCGGCACAAGATGAGGCAAAAACGGGAGGAGTGGCTTTATCCTTGCTTGGAGGATGGACGACGAATGATGAGGACACCAAAGAAAAAAACAACCACAACAAAACGAGAAAATAAAATCACCCCCATCAACCCGGCCCGGCCCGTAAGTGAAGCCAAAACAAAAATAAAAAGCTCAAAAATATAAGGCGACCCAACAGCTGGGTCCAAATCGATACAGAAGAGAGATGTTGATATGTGCATCACAGGAGGAAACAAAACAAACAAAATGCCACAGAAAACAAACCAACATCATGTCATGCAGCTGTTCACACGACTGGAGCGGGGCAAGGAATGAGGATATGAATTTCTGTGTCAACATGGTGAAATGTACAGTATGTATGAGTGTGTATGGCTACATATGTTGCCACTGTATGAGGGGAGGGTACCATGTTCTCTTCAGTAGAAACGTCTTCCACTTTTGAGAATACTTGGGTTTGATGTTTTATTAGTGTCGGGAATGCAAATATAGCAGTATGAGCTGCAAAAATGTGTCCTTTCAATTTCAATAATCTCTGATGAAAGAGGGCGAGCCATGCTTACAGATAAAGAACTAAATACTGCACTGTCTGGAACAAATGATTTATCATCATATTAAAAGCCATAAGCGCAAGGACGTAAATGTGCTCATCATTTGAAGGAAGCAAACGCTAGAACAGCGTGATAAGACTTCAAATACAATGATCGGAGGAAATGAATATCTACTAAAGTACACGGAAACACCTCATTTCCCAGAAAAATAAAG
Organism: Melanostigma gelatinosum; assembly: GCF_949748355.1. Taxonomy (NCBI): domain Eukaryota; kingdom Metazoa; phylum Chordata; class Actinopteri; order Perciformes; family Zoarcidae; genus Melanostigma; species Melanostigma gelatinosum. Next base: position 1,814,704 of record NC_136652.1, on the reverse strand, counting down.
AAACGACTAACTATCTGTTTTCCGAGCAGAGATAACAAAGTAAAAGGGGCAATGCAATGTTTCAATTCAGGCTTATTATTAGCAGTAAAAGTGGACACATGCTTGGTGCCAAGATGAGCCACATTGGGCAGATTAACGTGGCATCAATTCGTCTGCTGGGATGGCGTTTCGAAGGACAGTGAAGCGATCAAATAGCCTGAGCTGTTTTAAGGGGAGACACTCTTTACATACTGAGCCAGCTTCGATAACACTCTCCTGGTTCACTCCGTGCTATTAGGTTATATGCCTAATATATAACTGCCCCTGGGCCCGAGTGTGACTGACAGTTTCTTGTTCAAAAGACGTCCAAACCCAAGTTGCCTCAAAATAACCACTCATTTAAAATCTGCAGTTATATTTCCAGCTGTGATTGTATTTTTGAAACTCCACTGAGTGAATGTCTTATCACTTTGATTTAATCACAAAGTGATGTGTGTGTGTGTGTGTGTGTGTGTGAAGGGAGGAGGGAAGAGAGACGATGCGCACAGAAATTCGAGGATATCTGTTCTCTATTAGAATGTTTCAGGTAAGGCAAGCCTCCGACGAAGGAAACAGAGGTACAAAGGAGGAGAAGAAGGAGTTGCAGTTAGACTGCTACATATCACAGTATCTATGCTGAAAGCATCGTTGTTCTCGAAAGAATCTCAAAATGTATCCTCTGTCAAGAGAGACGCACACACACGCACAGCAAGAGGAAATCAACTAGTACAGGACAGATACATTTTGAAGCATCAGTGCGGGCGACATGGGGCTTGATACTGATTTCGTACTTTGTTGAGTAAAGTTTTGCTCTCGACCGAATGCTGAGAGAACAAAATTAGTATCAACGCTTTGTCATGTCTGCATCCAGTGGCCCCATAGCTAAGTGTAACTTGTTTTAGAGATGAAAGATGTGAGCTTTGGCTGCAGTAGCTGACTATAAGATGTATGCATTTACAGTTAGCTTCCTACTGAGAGCATGCTAAGGATATTAATTCTTACTGCTTCCATCAATCTCCAAAGAGTTCTTTAGACTTGAGATACACTGAGAAGCCCTTAAACTAGTGTAGATTTCTCACAGTGGCTACTTTTCAGAGGGCTGTTTTGAAGTTACACTTGGAGCTCCCATGGGACATGATGCTAAGAGGAGAGGCTCCTCGGTAGCAAATCAAAGAGAGATAAGGAGAAATAGACCAGGTTCACAGCAAGCACAACTCGACACACCCATCCCACCTGCATGTCCCGAGTCGCACTCCTCCAGGTCCTCGTCGTCGCTGGAGCACTCCGCCGACGAAACGATGTCATCCGTTGTCTGCGGAGAGAGAGAGACACTTTGACACACGTGCACAGGGAAAAGTGGTTCGGCCTGGGGCTGTACAGTGAGTCCTCAACTTGCACACAGCCATTCCATTCAAGGATATCTGCATACACAGACCTCTCCGCCTGTCCTTCGGCTTCCAGATATCACTTGGAGTCAATCATATTTCACAGTGTTTATCATTCTTCACTTTATGTGCTTTCCACCTCCGCAGATAATTGTTTTCCTTTACCCTCCGCACTCTGCCTCTGATTATTTATTGGCCGTCTCCTCCTCTGTCGTCCGCAATCAATGGCCCCACCAAGCGCTCACAGATCAACACTGGCCCGGCTTCTGATTTGTGCTAAAGGGTGCAGGAGGAGGGAGGTGTGGGGCGGCAGTCTCGCTAGCGACACCTGGACCAGCGATGGATTATCTGCACCCTCCAGTTCCCACAATTCTGATTTATCCCCACCCCCTTCCCTGCGTTCGGGTCGACCCATGGAGGACGGGGGGGGGGGGTGTATTTCAGCTGTGGAGCGCTGGGCAGCCAGCGTTTATTAGAATGAATCAGCGGGGCGATAAAATAAAACCTGTCACCAAGCAGGGTTATGAAATCAGAGAGCTGATTGAGTTTTCCAGTCCTGGCCGAGGGTGTGGGGCTCTAAATATCATTGAGCTTGACAGACTAATGAAACGCGCCCCCATGCTTGTGCTGCTGCTTTCAACAGTGCCCCGAGAAAGCTGTCTGCCTCTACCATACACACACACACACACACACACACACACACACACACACACACACACACACACACACACACACACACACACACACAGATGTTCAACATGTCTACCAAACCTCACTGGGAGAGAGTGTATGTTTCAAAGCATATTCCTAATGCGTGGTGTGATTATGCATGATGGACTGTGCTGTTTTCTGTATCAGTACATTTCAGAATGTGCTAATGCGTGTTTGTGCTGGTATGTATAATGCACCACATTATGTACTGTACTCCAGCACGAGGAGGCAAAAAACCCCCAAAAACGTAGCAAGAGGGGAGGCTGGAAACTAATTTGCTGTAAAATATGGCCCCTTGGTAAACATGAGTATTTATTGAAGCCACATTACAGGCGTAACAGTCTTGGTTATTGCTGAAAGAGGGTTATTGCTTGTTATTATGATAGTGGGCAGATGTGGGAGGCAGGGACACAGAGAGATGAAAAACCCGAGCCACTTACAGCAAGTCTGTTCCAGCTATTTCAGCCCGGGACCATCTCACCACAACCCACAATCAACTGAAACACTGCCTGCCTCTTGTCCATTCATGCAGCATTTCTCTGCAGAAGATGCCAACAGCATCGCAGCACAGAGACAATATTTTGCTTTATTATAATTGAATAAATATTTTGGAAGAACAGAGATTCACCTGCTAACAAAGCCCGTGCATCCACAGCCTCGTGTATGCGTTTTGCTGTTAAGCCCCTTCTGAGACGAGCTACATGTCATCATTCACCCATTCACACACTGATGGAAGGGGCTACCATGCCCACCATCAGGGTTAGAGAAACCTAAAGGAACAGTTATATGAGTGCACATTGATGTACAGACTATAGCAACACATGGTTACAGCGAGAGCACAGAGAGAGGTATTAAGACATCTTGTTCCGTCTTCTTTAGAGCACTGCAACACATTTGTCATGTCTCTCACTCCTCGTGCATAAAGAAAATAAAAACATGTTGAATAAACCATGAAATACTATAATGAGATATTCAAGTTGTAGAGATTCTTCTCCTGTCACATCAGTCTGTAAAGATTAGCATTCATGTATCTTAAGTATACTGCAGCGTATCCCCCCTGCGGTGAGGGGCATAGGAAGAACAAATCCTCGGAAAACGGATATGATCATCAGAACATCAATCTCCCCAAATGCTCACAGTATCCATGCAGCGATGTGAGCAGAAAGGAATACAATGAGAGACAACGTTTGGCATTAACTGTCAGACTGCAGGCTAAATACAGGATTTTTATATTCCATTGAAAGAATGATGAGGGCAGTGGCTGCCAACCTTTACCACTCCAGCTGTATCAAGAGAGCTCCATCAGCCCTTCATCTTGTTGTGTTCCTTTGAACTGGTGTTAAATGGATTGGATTTCTTATTAATGATATCAAAGTGGCGCCTCTGCAGCTTTGACGAAACCAGCAGTGTAAGAAATTCCATCGCAACATTCCTTCACGGACGGACATTTCTATGACTGTGCGATAGAAGGTGTGTGGCAGGCTAATGAATGCAATGAGGGTCAAATAGCACAGCTGTGAACCCCGAGCTAAGCCTCACGCAACTCCTTACAATCTCTTCACTTGAGGGCCTACGGAGGCCGAGCCCTGCTCAGCAACCAAACAATCACGAGGAAGTTCATCTTTATATCTATTCAGAGAGAGGACTGACTGCCTCAGCTCATGCATGGTAAAGGTTGAATCTAAATCAGAAGGACACTCTGCATTCCATGTGTTCCCTCTGCAGTTGATTGAAAATCCTCTAGGACTCAGAGTGAGACGCCCTCTAATCGAGGAGACTCTGATTCCACTCGTAGAAATTGAAGAGGGCGTTGGAAGTGCGATGTTTGATATTTGTAGATCCACTAGATGTGCGTCTGATTCACTCTCATGATCATAAGATGTATCTCTGTCACAATAGTTCAGAGTGGAGTGCTTCTGATGAAGGGCTCATTTGTCCGCATTGAGCCAGATGCAGAACCAATGAAGTGACATGAAGCTCACAGTCCGCTCTTGGTCGCCCAGACGTCGAGGAGAACGTAGAGCATGAGGCTATGATGTAAATGCAAAGGCAGCTCACAGGGTGGAAGAGGCAGCATGTGTGTGCACCGGTGGGCGCCTACAGCGGGATATAGCTAAATGCTGCACTTGGCCAGCGGGACAACAAAAACTGATTTCACAGCTGGGGAAATCCAATTCTGTCTAAATCTCCATAACATAGAGTGGGATATATTTTGGCAGCAAAGTGATTTCTTTTTTGGTGTAATTATTCTCAACAAACGTCCACATCGTCATTTTGAAGCGTCTGGGTGGCAGGATTTACTGTTTGTTGTGTGTGTGGGAAGCTTGAATATGCATGCACATGCCTACTACTTCCTGCGTGTGAAGAAAAGCGTGTAATACACAATGATTTCAGTGCATACAAAGCTCACAGGCTATGTGCATCATGCCTGATTATCCTGATTACCCTGCCTTCAAGCTCAAATTCCTAACCCATCAAACACCACCGCCCAATCAACAGCCAGACTTCATTAAAACAGCATTCACCTGTGACCACTTCAGCACATCAACTACAAGGATCACAGCGGCGATCGATGGCGATAGACAGCCTCCTTGGGAGACGAGGCTCAAAACACGCAGCTTTTAGTTCCACAACTGACGGCACTGACAAACAAAATGGAGAATGTGCAAAGATGCTGGGCTGTCTCTGTCTCCACAAAGCTTCTCTGGGGTTTAATCGGGACTTCTGGAGCAGCCAGCAGCAATGCAGAGACCATTAACAGGCGGAGCTGCAATTACCTCAGCAGCTGAATAGAGTGCATGCTACATCACCAGTCAGGCCTGACCTCAGAGTGAACAATGAGGCTGCAAGATTGATTCACAATAAACCTTAAGGTTGCAAACCCAACACTTCTTCACCATGAAAAACAAAGAGCACTGTGCCTGTCCAGCACATATCAGACATTTCATATTAGGCTGCAGTAGGAGTAGTAGAGTAGCAGCACCTTTAAAGGCCAGCTTCAGATATTTCACCCCAAACATCACACACTGATGCAGTATGTTTTACGTGGTACTTTCCTGGTTTTGGATGTAATTGCTGCTCGTGTCCATACTGGCCCTGATTAGATCCCTTTCCAAATACGATTCCAAGATTTGGGGACAAAATCAGTCCTCACAGTTCTCGTTCTTTGCAAAAATGCAGCTGAAGCTGACATGAGGCTGTCTGAGTTACGTCATGTCTACAGAGGAGATGTTTCAGACCCGTGTTGCAGTCGTCCGTATGGCGCATGGCGGAAGAAACGGATACATTTTTTGTTGAATCGATCCAGCCGTCGACAGGCAGCTCAACAGCTCGCATTTCACTCGTGCATTTACACATATTTCTATGCTTCAAGTCTATTTCCTCCTGCATATGCAGGGTGTGTGATGGCTCACCTGAACGCAGCCTGTGTAGACGCTGACAGAGGACTGAAGCTCCTCTCTGTTAACATGCTGCACTGCTATGCAGGCCGTGTGTGAAACAATTACCTCTTTGTGTCACTATCGGTCAGCAAGGAAACACAAAGAGGACATTTCTTTACCTTTGGAAGATACCCACAACATTCGACTTACTTAGGCTGCTGAAGCCTTTTATTAGCATGTATTTAGCATCTATTTACAGAGGGCTGACGTGTGCTTCCACATCACTTCATTGAAATAACATTACGAAGGGCCGTCTACAGTGACGGTCTGGACAGTAGGAAGTCGTAAAGAGACCAATCGTTTTTTCAATGTACATACATCATGGGAGTGTTGCGTCCCTTTATTTTCAACATATTTGTAACATTTGGCCATGTGAGCAGGGCGTGTCTTCATAAGCAATCAGTGACCAAAAGCAACAACATGTGGCCTCGCTCCCTTCTAGCCGTACTCGTAGCAGCCGTTGCCCTGCAGGTTGCCAGGCTCTGCTACACCAAGCAGATACATGTAACCTGTCTGACAGATGTCCTAAAATCCGCTATTCAATACAGCCGAGCCAAACTGTTCACACCTTTAAAGTATCAAGCAAAACACAATTCCACCAGTTAGAAAACTCAAAGCAGAAGAAACGGTTTTTTTCATTGTTCCAAGTGATTTTCCTCGGTGTGCTTAATTACTGAGGCTTTCTATCTAATAGACTCTGCAGGAGTGAACCCACACCTTCTCTTCACACCTGTGCAGAATAATATCTGTGACTGAACCCCTGCAGACTCCACCGTTACATTTAACAAGATATTACACACTACCAACTTGTGAGGAAATGACATATAGTGAGCTTATTTGTCTCCGGGTCGTTCTTACAATATACCACCATTTAATTGTGTGCTTGCAGCCGTCGTCATACTATTCAAACTGAGGCTGTTTCAACTCGGAGTAAAACTCTTCTAAACCAGGAGCAGCTGCTGCATCTGCAGCTGTGGCTGCTGTGATGGGAAAATATGTCATGGTCTTATGCTTTAGGATTGAAGAATGTAAGTCTTTAAAAGTGCGGGCACAAAACCTATTTGAGTAGATGATTCTATCAGTTTTGCATCCAGGTGTTTTGTTATCTGTTATCTTGTTATCTGTTTTCCTGTGCATTGTTTCTGTCTTCAAAGATGGCGACACACAGGTTTAGATTACGGTACTTCCTGATGAGCATCAGCTGAAGAGCATGACCCTCTGTATGTATATGTGATGTGTGATGGTAAAACAGGCTTATTCAGACTCTGTATTTCTTGTGACTGAACTCTTTGATTGGGTCACAGTGACCCAATCAAAGGAAGCAGTATAAAGGTCCATGTATCTGACTATGTTGTCAGAGCACCTCCTGCAGATGACGGTGATGTATCTGTGAGACTGTGCTCTCTTTGCTTGCAAGCAAATAAATTGACTATTACAACCTTGATCGTTCATCCAGACTCTGTTTCATTTGACATTGATTTGATAACACTTTGACACTCTTCTCCCGACTTTTCATAGAAATATTCCACAACACTGCGGTGGAACATTCCGCTGAGCGTGACGGTGATTCGGTCGGTCACATCAAAGCAGCGGCTTGTGCTCTGCAGGGGGAACAGAAGGACGTGATGCATTCGACCACTGTCTATACTTTTCTCCTGGGTCAGTGAGAGCAGCGTCGAGGCTCAAACGCGACATAAAATATGAGCCTGAACAGTGCTGTGACTTGGAGAGGCGAGAGGAATCTAAGCACACATGTACAGTACAGTGAGTCATATCAGGATGGGGGCGTGGCTCCTGGACACACCACGGTCTTATCATAACAAATGACCTTCACATGCTTCTGTGCCCAGAGGCTGAAGGAAACACTGAGAAACGAGGGAAATTAGACATCACAACCCCAATATCAAACCCAATTGCTTTCTTTACTGTGCCAGGGTGCCCACTGGCTAAAGCTGATGTTTTTCTTTGTTTATACTGATGGGTATGAACCCCAAACAAATCAATTTTCCTCTCGCGCCTCATCCTGGCAGTCGGTTGCCATGGATATCCAATGTGTGCTGCATGTTCACAGATCAAAGCGACGGCGCTGAGGCAAGGCCAAATCAAAGACACGCAATTCAAAGCAACTTCTTCTTCCCCGAGGTGTGGCTTGGTCACCTTGGACATGTATAAGACATTACACAGAGGTAAGGATGACTCCCACTCCCATCTCCTCTTTCTCCTTATCTCACTAGCCCCCATTCCTCCACTCCACCGGCCCTCGTATCAAAATGAGATAGTCATCTCGATGGCGGAAGCTTCGCCTTTCTATTGACGGCCGTCTGATGTGCGTGTTATCATGTCCGATCTGGGCTTTGACAGGCCGACAAGGGAGAGGCTTGTATTACAAGAAGAATCAATGGCACTGGGCCATATCTCTATCAATGGGCTGCCACAACTCTTCCTGCTCATGCTCCCCGTCCTGTGACTGATAAGATGCTTTATCACAGAATGAAGGGGGGGGGGGGGGGGGGGGGGTGTTGAAAATAACACACGGGGGCTATTCTAATAAAACGTTTGAGGATGGTGTTTGATCTTCGTATTAAAAACAAGCTAACATAAGCAGTGCAAAGAGGCTGGACGCCCTGCTGTTAACCCTCTCCTTCAATGTAGAGGATGAATTAGAACGGAATGAGCTCCTGAATCAACTCGTGGGGCCAAACCAACACGCTAAATGATTTCCGAGATCAAATATTGATATTTGGAATGAGCACCCTCGGTGGGCCTCTCTTAGCGGCCTCCTGTAGTCAGCACATTTTCCCAGGTCTTTCCAGGCGTATGGAGAAATGAAAAGAGGGCTCGGGAGGTGGGTGAGGAGATCGGGGGGGGGGGGGGGCAGCTGGGACGTGGGGGGGGGGGGGGAGAAAAGAAAATGCATTTAATTTGTTCACCATCACCGCGGTGTGTTGGTTTCAGCGGAATGGGTTGTGTGCCGAGTATTTCTCGTTTTCTCAAGGACCTGCTCTTGTACACAGAGCAGTGAGGCTGCTGGCTCACAGCAAACTCTAATTGCCCCGAGGCCATAGCAGCCGCTTCCAAACAGGGTCATTCATCTTCCCATGGAAAAGGAAATGGTCTTTGGCCCTGATCTTTAATCAACCCCCCCCCTCCCCCTCCAAAACCCCACCCGCCACAGTGTACAAGGTCATCAGGGAAGCCCTGTGACAAACAGACTCACACTTATACATGTGTGTACACACACACACACACACACACACACATCCATACAATTATCCCTCTCTCTGCTGTTAAGAGCAACAGGTTTCGTTGTAGTTTGCAGACTGTCTTCAGAGGAGAAACATTACTGGGCCTCGCTAACAGCTCAGCCGAGCGATGGAACAGAACACATACTGCTGTGGAACATCAAAGGCTGCGTCTGTGTGATACATATTTAATTACATCCTATTGACTGTAGTAGACACATGCATTCTGTGCACAAACACAAACCAGATAGATCTGTGAATATGCTCGCAAAGACGCAGTCTCGCTCTCTTTCTCTCTCACATACAAACATTTACTGTGTATCATAGGCTGGCAGCGCATATGTATCTATCTATATATATAAATATATATATATATATATATATATATAGACATTCACAGCGCAGAGATTCATTACCACTGCTGTGGAATAAGTCACCAGGTGTGTGGACACTGCTGCAGCTCCAGCTTCAAACACACCTACATTGTGATGTTATTATCACCTAACGAGGACAGGACTTCTGAGTTCAAGCAGCAAATGTAATATTCATCTTCGAATCAAACCGTAATAATGAAATTTCCCAAAATGTTGGAAGATCCATTTTAAGCAGAACGAGAAGGTCAAAATAGTTTAAATAGTTTAAAGGGAAACAACTTGCACACTCCTGCTAGCCAAGAGACAGCGATGGAGAAGCAAATAACTGGACTGAAAAGCCATTCCTCAGTCTGATGTAAAGTATCTTGGAAAAAGCTGGCAATAGAAGTTTCACTTTTCTAATAGTTTTGTTCCCAGAACCGTTGTGCTGGAAAAAAAGTTAATTAAACACAAGAAGAGTGTGGAATCTCACAGCAACCTCACAACTCTTTAAAATGGCTTGGCACAGGATTTAATACCGACTGTTCCACTTTGATAATCCATGCAAGTCTAGTGGCATGTGCCGGGGGATAGATGACATCTGCACAGAAAGAAGAAGAAGAAGAAGAAGAAGAAGAAGAAGAAGAAGAATCTGGATTTGAGATGTAACGCCTGCTGAAAATGCGTTGGAATGCTGAAAGCTGAAATTAATTGTGAAAAAATTGCTGAAAATTAAGAAATGGGAGACGATCTGTCTGAAAAATGTTGAAGCCCGAAAGCATTTAAACTGCACTGCTGAAAAACCTTCTCGTTGAAATGTCTAACTATGGTGTCTGTAGCTGAAAGTATGAGGAAGAAGAAGGCTTGGAAAGTTGAAGTATAACAGGATTTGAAGATTTTCTCCACAGAGATCCCATTCAAAAGAAAATTGCAAAAAGCTTAATTCAAAAAGTTTAAAGATTACAAAAATGAAAAGTCAAAGCACCCCTCTCCTGAAAGAGCTGAACATTTTGATATTTGAACAATTTCTGTAGCTTAAACTAATTTCAGAAGTAGTGATATTTGTAGTAATAGTCGTAGAAGTTGTAGTTTAAGGAGAAGTATTATTAGTAGTAGAAGTATTAGTAGCATTAGAATAAGTAGTAGTAGTAGCAGTAGTGATATTTGTAATAGTAGTAGTAGAAGTCGTAGTTGTAGTAGAAGTATCATTCGTAGTAGAAGTATGAGTATTTTGAAGAAGTAGTAGTATTTTGAAGAAGTAGTAGCCTAGTATCAGTAGTAGTAATAGCTGTAGTAGTGGTCGTAGTATTTAATATAACAGTAGTAGTAGTAGTAAAAGTAATGGCAGTATTTGAAGTAGCAGTAGTAGTAGTACTAGTAGCAGTCATACTAATAGCTGTAGTAGTATTAGTACTGGTAGTAGCATGAATAGCAGTTGTAGCAGTTGTAGTATAAGTAATAGTAGTTGTGGTAGTAATAGCACTGGTGGTAGTAATAATATTGATGGTAGCAGTAATAGCACTAGTAATAGTAGCAACAGCAAAAGTTGTAGTAGAAGTAGTAGCAGCAGTAGTAGTAGTAATACTAGAAATATTAGCAGCAGTAGTAGTTGTCGCAGTATTTGCAAGAGCATTCATTATTTCAACAAAAAAGCCTAATTTTGAGCTTAATGTTTACATACAGTTAATCTATGGGGCTTTTATTTTGAAAGGGTGGGGCTGGGTGGGGGAGGGAGGGGGATAGGAGACATAATCATCATGTTTGACACATAAACAGAGGTTATTAAATGACAGGCTTCATCACAAGCAGTTCAGTTAGAATTCACTCTCTGGGGCTTTTCTTTTGAAATGGGGTGTGGGGTGTGGGGGAGAAGGGGAGAGGAGACAGAATCATAATGTTAGATAAACACAAACCGGTTATTAAATGACAGGCTCATCACAAGCATTTCAGTTAGGATTCATTCTGTGGGGCTTTTATTTAAAAATGGCGTTTGTGTGTGTGTGTGTGGAGGAGGGTGGAAAGACCTCTAAAGATCCCTAAGACCTGAATGACTGTATGAGAGAGACACAGAGAGAGAGGGAGAGGAGTGTATGTGCGCGTGTGTCTGTGAGTCTGTGTGTTTATCAACGTCACTAATTGGCTCAATCGCGAACACCTGTGTGCCTGAAGCCATTTGAAAATATTCTCCATAGAGATCCTATTGAAAAAAAAAGCTTAATAATTCAAAAAGTTTAAAGGTTAGAAATATGAAAAGTCATAGCACCCCTCTGGTGAAATAGCTGAACATTTTAATAGTTTAACGGTTTCTGTAGCTTAAAATATGAAGGAGAAGAAGAGGTGGGACGGAAGAAATAGAAGAAGTTGAATAAAGATTCGAAGAACAATAGTTGGAATGCTTAACAGCATTCCAACAATAACTCTTTGTACATATTCTCCTGCATGAAAAATTCATAAAGAAATTCACCACCGAGTGTTGCACACACACTCCGACGACAGAGAAGACAGACAATACATGACAGCGCTGGAATGAGTTTGTGGTGTTGATGGAGGTGGTGGTGGGGTTCTATTCGGCATCACGCATTGAAACTCCTCCGATATTGTGCTTCCGTTCTTTAACAATGTGAGTCAGTCTGCCTTCTCCTAATTGGACATACTGAGCAACGAGCGGACCTCCAACATTCCTCTCACAGAATTCATTGGGAGCAAGGGTGCCTGGCAGAGCACCCATGAAGAGTGGTAGAAAGACCAGACGAGGAGATAAAGAAAAGAAAAGATGGGACAGAAGGAACAAAGGAAGCATCGCGAGGAATAACCTGCCTACTGCTTTGACCTCCACACAGGTACTGGCAGGTCTGGGGGAAGTGATCACAGAGACGAACTAATGCAAAGAAGAGATGACTGACAGCAGGTGGAAGAGTGAAGCGGATCCGCCTACGCACACACACACACACACACACACACACACACCTACACACACACAAGCAGGTGATCATCTGGCAGACTACCACATAGAGAGACGCAGCGTGCTGCACAGCGCCTTCCTCACTGCCTCTGGAAGAGAGAATAAATCAGTGATTATCATATACCCCCAGGCGTTAAGCAACATCCCTGATGTACTTTAGATAGTCTGAGTAGACGGAGCGAGTCGAGGAAAACAGTGAGGGGGAAAGAAGGAGGGTATCATGGTACCGCAGTGTGACAAATCTTATTTTGCAACAGCGTGAGTCGATTCTGGGTCATGACCTTTGCTGTGTGATTTCCCCCCGTCTCTCTAAAGCTTCCTATAACTCTCCACCTCAAACTATCTCTCAAAACAATCTGAAAATACAGAAATCCCAGCGTGCCAAAGAGGTATCTGTGTCGATTCAACACAATATTATTGTCATCATGGAATGTGTATCCAAGCGTTTCTCAGCACGAACAAAAGCCCAATTAAACTGCACACAATGTACCTCTCATTGTCCCGTCTCCTGAGCACCAGGCCAGTTGAAGATGATGGACGCGAGCAATTTCTTTAACACGGCAACCATGCAAATCGCTTCCAGTGTCTCTCCCTTAGCTGCTTTCCCCCACGGTACGCTAGATTGCAGCCTCCAGTACTAATTGTTCCCAAACATCTCAGGCCAGCAGCGCCAGTTAATAGAGAGTGAGAGACATCGATCTCCCATGATAGACAGACTTGCATAAATGAGTATTCCCAAAAGGACTATCCACATCAAATCAGGACGCGTAAAATTTGCGGTTCAACCTGAACGCTGCAGAGCTGCAGAGCGTAGGTAGGCGCCGAACAGGCTGAACTTGTTTTCATTTATTGGCAGTTTTCCGTCCCTAAATGAAGTTCAGTGTTGTTGTAAAGGCTCATCAGGAGCTTCCAAACATTCCTGGTTACCAGTGTGAGTAAATGTGACATATCTGATTGAAGAGCAAAATGGGCTTCTGAATACATTTGCAGTGAGGAACTTCTGATACAACAGTAGCACTTACACGTATCTGGTGGCATGGATAGAGGGGGTAGTACATTGCACTGTATCTAGAATGTGTAGAAATACACAGGTTTATTCCAAACACATTTTTTTTAATTGTTTAAATGAGTGGTTCCCAAATATTGAAACCCTTTGAAGGCATAACAAGATAAATGACGGGGGTCACGAGATGACTAACAGGATAAGAAAGAGGACAAAACATAGATGTGCTGCTCAAGGAATAGGCCTCCACAATCATTCAATCGATGTAGCAGAAGCAGAGATGGCATGCCTACAGTACCCACGATGCACCTCGACAGCCGACAGTTCCGTCAGAGATCCCGGTGTGTTATGCTAGTAGCGGCTAGCTTCGAGCCAATAGCCTGAAGCAGAGGTGAGGAGTGGGCTGCAGAGAACTAATGAGCTCACTTGTTTCTAACTCCACACACATGATTCATTGTCAAACTTGTAATCTCTTCTTATTGCCTCAAGTGACAACAGTTCAGGTTTTGCACCGCTCCCTGTGGAGACACAAAAGGCTTTTCCCACATACCGTATATAGCAGCGCTCATGACTAGTAAACATACTTTGATGTGTAATATTGGTGGAGATCACCTCCCATCCTCCTTACTGGCTCTTCATGCTGCAAGCCACAGTCCTAGACTCTTAATGATGTTTTGTGTAACTTCTGATATAACTGTCAGGCCATTTCAAGTTGAACACAAACCACTTATGAAGACTGGAGCTCAGACAACAAAGCACGCGTCAGACTGTTTCCTCTTTCGGAGAGAACGAGTTGCTGGGAAAAAGCAGTTGGAGACTAAAAGGCAGCTTTAAGTAAACAGGTCTATAACGGGACAATATTTATCCATTTCACTTGTCTTGCCAAGTCAATAAAGAACCACTTCATATTTATGATGACGGAACGGAGAAACGTTAAGGGCTTCTTGAATGTCAGATATGTTCACGGTGAACTTCTCAGTTTTACTTCCGCATGGTAAAGAGGTTTGAACGTGCAGATCTTACACACAACAGCACATTAAGAGACATTCAATTCCCATTCTGTCAGCATTACTGTGTGCATGCATCACCATGGGCAGGCAGCTAAAGCTAACATGGTTAGCATTAGTCACCCTCCTCTGAGGCACATGATCAAAGCCATGTTCCACTGTTACATGGATGAACCACAGAATGATGACTCGGGTTGAATCCTCAGGCTTTGGGAGCAAGCCCGTGGGCGGACGTAGGCGTGATGTTCACAATGAGCCAGCGCGTTGACATATCTAATGCCAGGTCTCAGACCAGTTATAATATTCAGGAAGAGACAGACATGACGTGGGAAGAACTCATTAGAATTGCTTTTTATATCTTACATACAGCTTATATATACGCTTTGTTTTGGAGACAAATATAACACAAAATTGTCTGAAAATGTTTCAGTGTGACTGAAAAATGCAACTGATTCTATCGGTACTGCGTGCTGTTACATTGCATTTTACTTTGTCTGCAGGTGGAATTTTGAAGAAAGGGATTTTTATAATTAGCATAAGAACTTGAGATTGTTTGTGCTGACGTCAAACCTTTTAGAATGTATCTGTTGTCCTGTGTTAGCCAACTTACTGATCTTAACTCCAGGCTTTCCACTCCCATGCTGTCCCCTTGTATGTACAACTGAGCACACGTCTTACAAACATGAACTAGCGAGCCTGTGTTTCTTTGTCCCCACAAAACTTGTTGTGTTTTGTGAATTGTCCTGTGCAATAAGAGCTTAGAACATATAAAAAGTGATGTGAGCTGCTAATCAGGTAAAGTCAGTAAAAAAAAGCATTACATGTTAAAAATGACTTTAATTAATACTATTTTCAGTGAATCAATACATTCCTGGGATATTTATTTTAAAATGAAAAATGTTTAAACATGTTTTTAACTTGATTCACCTGGTCTTTGAGGAGAGCTGAAGTGACAAAAACATAGCAATCCTTTTGTTGTCTACCCTGGTCTTTGGCCCCCAGTGGACCACCCGACCTCCACAGTGCACTAGTACCACAGAGCCAGAGAGAGCTCTGTCTGCTGGTCCCCGTGGAGCTATCATTAATTAAGTGAGATTGGTTCTCTCCACTCCACACCCCCGTCTCTCTGTTCATCCTTAGATGTCGAGGGATTCGTCTCTTCTCACCTCTGAAAAAGAAACAGCTAGTGTTGGTGAAGTGGAACAAAAATAGATGTGCGAGAAGATATCCAAACACACACGTTTTGGTCTACATGTGTGCACACACACACACCCTACTCCTAAAACAGCTGCACACGCTCACATCCAGCTGTGTCAGATTCTTATAGCCGTCTTTCAGCACTGCAGTACATCACTAATGATAGCTCAACTCCCTCAACTCCCCTATACTAACCTGAGGGATGGAGAAATCTGCCAAACTGGTACAGGTCGTCTCCTTACCTCTCACACCACGCTATTTGACAGCCGACAGGGGAACTGTAAAATTAAAGGGCATGGCAAATGAAATTCGGTAACACAGCGGCGTGAATCAAAGCAGACACTGCCACGGGAGCTTGTGGAAGAAGAATGAACACGGCTCTCAGAAGGAATACAAAAAGAAAGTCAGAAGTAAGGGAGGGTACAAAATGACTTTTCCATTGTTAAGTTACCAAAGTGCAAGTTCATCTGGCATCTAACAGCCGCATCCTGGGTATTGAAAAAAGAAGTATGTATAGCTTCATCATTTCACCTTGAACAGGAGAATGCTTTGTATAACAGCTCTTTCATAGCACGCACAACCTTATTGACTTCCTTTGGTATTAATACCCTATGACACAAAATGCCATTGTCCCAGCGATACCACATCTTCTCTTATCAGATATGACCTTGTTGATGGTGCCGGAGACGGCGGTGTGTAATGCATCTTAGCTCATCGTCTCAGATTACTGTGGCTACACGTAGACAGAATGGATATGGACTGCCTTGCCTTTGCTCCACTGGGTCTTTCTTTGTCCGATCTCTCCAAATCAAAGAGTATTGGTGACTTTCCAACAGCTTGGAGTCTGGCCTCCCCCATGCTTGGACAATTACAAAATCAGCCTACTATCACCTGAAGAATATATCAAGGTTTAGAGGACTTATGTCTCAACAGGATTTGGAAAAACTTGTCCACGCATTTATCTTCAGCAGACTGGACTACTGTAACGGTGTGTTTACAGGTCTCTGTAAAAAGTCCGTCAGAAAGCTGCAGCTGATTCAGAACGCTGCAGCTCGAGTCCTCACTAAGACCAGGAGGGTGGATCATATCACCCCAGTTCTGATGTCTTTGCACTGGCTTCCTGTCCAACAAAGAATTGACTTTAAAATCCTACTGTTGGTTTACAAAGCACTGAATGGTTTAGGGCCAAAATACATCTCTGATCTGCTGCTACCTTATGAACCATCCCGACCCCTCAGGTCGTCTGGGACCGGTCTACTATCTGTTCCCAGAGTCAGAACTAAACATGGAGAAGCAGTGTTCAGTTTTGCTGCTCCACATATCTGGAACAAAGTCCCAGAAAGCTGCAGGTCTGCTGAGACCCTCAGCTCATTTAAATCAAGATTGAAGACTTTTCTGTTTGCTGCTGCCTTTAATTGAACCACATTCAATTAATATATTCATCAATTTCCTGCATTTCTGCATTTTACTATTGCATTTTATTTCTTACACTGTTCTTAATTGCTGTTAAATCTCCTTTTCGCCTTATGTTTTGATGCTTTTAATGGTTTTAAAAGGACTGCACAATATATCGCCATTTCCTCCGGGACCGAGTTCGTGCAAGGCGTACACTATAAAACGCAGATCGGCAGAGATCTTTTCCTGACGTGGTTTGTGTGCGAGTAATTGCAGAATTGCGGCAGTGTATGGTTGATTGCGTGCAGCGTAATGTCTCAGGGAGACATGTGAAAATTACCTTATCAAGACATCAAGTCTCCGGACACCAGGATTGTGGGTAGCGTCCAGTGAAAAAACATGATATCTCTGCTTAGAGTATCCTCGACGGAGTTTCTGTACGAGAGCGCAAATCTTGAGTTAACCGATGAATCGTTGATAACGGGCGAAGTTTAAAAGAAAGTAGCAGAGGACAGGTCCAGAGCAGAGGCCTTGGCTACTTCAATTATTGTTTCAATGTATGTTTTAAATCTCCTCTACTTTTTATGACTGAATTTGATTTCTTACACTGTTTCTTTAATTGTTTTTAAATCTCCTTTTCTTTTGCCTTATGTTTTGATGCTTTTAATGGTTTTATGTGAAGCACTTTGAATTACCTTGTTGTTGAAATGTGCTATACAAATAAACTTGCCTTGCCTTGCCTTGCCTTGCCTTGGACTGATAGACAAATACAAGTGTCAGCACTGACACGAGGCGCTATCATCACTGCACGCCATGCAATCTGTTGTTGAGGTGAAGAGGCTGATAACAGTGGTCCCGGTCTGTGGTCCGTCCACCGACCAAGCTCTCCCCCAACCCTGTCTCACCCCCTGAGGGAGAGTTATTGCTTTAATATGAACAAGGAATGGTTCAATTTGTCCTCTGGGTGTGACAGGACTGCTCGGCGTGATTACTTTCTTGGCACGGCGGTGACATTCATTGGCTTGGACTCAGGACGTATTGGAGAAAGGCCTCTGCTAGGCTGGATTGGGGAGAATGACAGATACAGATGGACAGAGACAGAAAAAGAGAGAAATGTAGAGAAAGGGAGCGGCGGCAAGGCCGGCTTTGCACAGCTCAATGAACACCAGCACTCCCATCCTCGATATACAGTATCCGGACCTTGACTGATCAAGCAGAGGAAAAAAAAACAGCGCGGCTCCAATCCACCCACACACAGTCACCAAAGAGTACCAACACACAAAACACAGTGGAGGAGGGACAAGAGGACCTTCGACATTTCACTTTGTCGTATTTCAAACTTGATTATAAAGACAACAAAACATTTGGCCCACAGACTCAGCTTGTGTTCCACAGTGGGGATCTATGTATATCTCCTATAAGGAAAAATGAATTTGAACTCCACTCTGATTATTAAACAATGGATTTATGGGAGAAGATAAAACGTTGCCTATTGTTGACTAAAGTTTTCTACAAACCTGGCTTGCAGAGACTCGTGTGTCACTATATAAATGACTCACAAAGCTGAGCATTGAATTGGAACACGCAACGACTCACCACACACACATGCAGACGCACACACACTTCTCTCCCTCCCCATTGCTGACCTGGATAGTGGGCGGTGAGCGCTGTTTGCGGGTGGTCGTCGTGGAGAGCGTGGTGGTGGTCTCGATGAAGGTGGTGGACATCTCCGGCGGCACCGAGGTGGTGGTGCGTGCCGCGCCCCTGCTGACCGGCACGTCACCCACCAGCCGCACGCTGCCGTTCACCTTGATGTTGACGTGGCCCTCGGCGGCCATGTTGAGGACCTTGAGGCCATTGTAGTAGAGGCCGGAGAGCTGGCCCTGGTAGGGCCGCTTCCGGTCGTTTCCGCCGATGGAGATAGTGGCCTGGGTGTTGAAGATGGTCAGCTGCCGGCCTGGAGCAAGAGGGAGGGGAGACAATATTAATATGTTTACCACTCAGAAATCAGAGCTAACAAAGCTCTAATGTTGACATGCCTTTAAGAGGAACACTAACACTGAGAGATGGATGCATGAACAGAACATTTCAACGAGGACTAAACATGTCTGTTCACAGTAGTGATTCACTGCTGGGTGCATGGTGATGCAACATGCTTTAACACTGGACAAAGTATATCTATGGTATGAACAACCCCACCATTCTGTTGGTTTTCCCTCCACCCTCAAAGACACTGCTAATGCTGGAAACAACAGACACCATGCAGCTACAGCTGCTTTATCATAAGACACATGCAGGTGTGAAAAACAAATTGAAAAATGAGCTGGAGCAAGTTCCACAGGCACTCTTAATATTCTCTGGACAAAACAGTGGACTCATGCGGTAAAATGATGAATAAATATGTATACTGGGTTTGGCATATTATGATAAAGTATGAGCAATACACACTCACTGCATGTCATGGTGAATTTCATTAGCAGAAGCCTAAATATCATTGTCAAAACACACTGCTCATGCATTAAATATGAAATGAAAATACACAAAACTTTTGCAATACAGGAATCATAATTAAAAATCTCATTTGTATAATTTACAGACAGAAAGCACCACCAGCTTGTTATATTTTTGGCATTTACACAATTATAATACATAATAGACTGGGCATGGAATGACAGGGGGAGGACGATCATGTCACAGGAAAATGAAATAGCACGTGTGGAGTCATGCATGCAGCAGCAATGGGATTTTTCAGACCTGTCTGTTTTAGCGCTTGTTAAAGGGACTTTATAATCAGGTTAAGATGTTTAGGTGCAATGAACTTTAAATGCAGTTTATAATGATATTATGTTGAGGAGAGAGGGGAACGAGGTGCTGATCTGATCTGTCTCAGTGATTGAAAAGCACAACTTCATCAGTGCACTCACTTCATCAGCAGGCTCACTGTGATGCTTAGCCGTCAAAAAGGCTCCAATTAGCTCCCATCAGCAAACAAGTGAGAGTTGTGTCGTGTGTGATTTGTAGAACTACAATCAGATCAATTACAGCAGAGAGAAGCACCTGCTGTTTGGAGAGTTTTCAGGGGGATGTGCCCACTGATAAGTTTGTTCTCAAACATGGCAGAGGATTTGAGCCAAGGGAGTTCATTTCCCTCTCAAAACAGGCGGCCTACTGTTGCAGCATAGATAATGCCGTCTCCGAGTCAGTTTTGCACGATTAGGAGTACTTGATGCTTAACATCTTGTTGCTGCACTGTTTGCAGAAGCGCTTCGCAGTCATGATTCAACAAATATTTTAAAAAGATGACGATGACAAAAAGGGGAAACAAATCCAAGTAAAAACATGGAAAGAACAAAAAGTAAGAAAGAAGGCTGTGTTTTACTTGTTGTTTTGAAGGGTTTAAAGGGTGCTTATCCATTCTCAGAGGTTGAAAGGGAACAAGCTGATGGAATGACAGAAAATAAAAGAGAAACATTCTGGAAGTTTGATGAAGATTTACCTTTCTCCTGAAGCCAATCTTCTACTGGCCGGGTATATTTGAACGGGATTTTCTTATTTGCCATTTGATAGCGCTCAATGTCGCTGTTGCCTTTAAAGTTTGAAAGTTTAACAAACAGCTTGAAACAGTTGGCGTCAGCAACAGACATCACACATTTATACAGTGGTTTAGAATGACTTTTATCTTTGTTTAGAAATATTTATAACAGCTTCATGATGATTTTTTTCAAGTAGCTTTAGTTTGAATGTTTAATATTCATATTTATATAGCACACTCCACACCAATATTTAACAAAACATCCATGAGTTAAAAGCGCAACACATCATCCACAATCATGGAAAAGACAAACTGCAAAACAGCCTGCAAGAAAAGGTCAAAACACATCACAGTCTACATAACAGGTCTTACAATAAGTTCATCATATTACGTAATAAAGACAGCCGGAGGATTATCAAGTGCTTCAAAAGGTTGACATGTCTCTGAAGCAAATTAGGGGTAATTAACGTGCACTAATTCTCCCACTGGACACCACCTGCTTTTACATTTGAAGGGCCAAGAAAATGCTGGCTTTGTATTTGGAAGAAGGGAGCTGGAGCAGGTTTGCAGGCGAAGAGGTAATGATGGAGGATGTGGTCATTTGAAGTACTGCAGACCTATGGGGAGGGAAGTCCCATGGTGACACAGATAAGAGGACAATGCATACAAATGAGACCATTACTGACATGAAGGGAGGTCTTTTGGGTAAAAATCCGAGTAGATGGGAATTAAGGATAACAGGCCACCTTTTACAGGGAGTGTTGACCGTGTACTTAGTAATATTTCTGGCTTGATACAAGTCTTTCTATAGTGGATGCAATATTTTGTCTGACAATCACAGAGGCATTCCCTCTGAAGGGCGCCACGAGTCTGCAGACGCTGAGAATTGAGACGCACAGTTCTGTCTTCAAACACTTTGAGATATAACAAAGGACTGTGGAGCATGTATGGAACCATGAAACACAATGTCGCTCAGTACCCAGGTGGGAAGGTATCGGGAGGAAAAAGAAAGGCAGCGGCGCGGCATCGTTTGTAACACAAGTGAAAGGGCAAGGCTTTATAATTGTGAGGCCTTCTGGTGTCTTGTCTGGCTGCTGGAATTCTCTCAGGTGATTTATCTATTGACAACATCATGCACACACACACACACACACACACACACACTTATGGGGATCTAAGGGTGTGTGACCATTTCTGCCTACGATATCATACTCAACCATATACCCATAAATCTTTCAGGGCATCTTCATGTTCTGTCTTGGTTATTTGCTGGACACCTGATTTCACATTGTTCTCACTTGCTCATTGAAAATGTGTACATATATATTTACACAATTACATTAAACCATTCATTGAGGCACGTATGCTGTTCGGTAAACCATAAGCTTGTCTCCGTTCTATCGTTCCTCTACCTTTCATGGAGAAGCCAGCCGAGTGCTTGGTCTGTAGCCAGCTGGGAAGGAGAGCGGATATGGCTGCAAAGGAGCTGGAGGAGCTAAAGGACTGAGTGTGCAGCGTGCCAGCAGGTTAATCAGCTACTAGCAGAGCTCCCTCCCCATTCCTTTGATCTGGAGCAGGTTTCGGGGGGCAGCCAAATACACTCCCCTCTGGACAAGGCCCACAGAGAGAGGCATGATGGTTGCACATGTGGAACCAGAGGACAGTCGGAGAGGTGAGCACTTACGACCGGGGCGGGAATAACAGGGGAGGGAGGATATCAGCTTCTACAAAGCGTCAGTGACTTAGCTGGAGTGGAATCAGGTGTGGGACTGAGAGAACAGGGTACAGGCTTGCTAATGCTGCGGTCTCAGGTACAGCTCTTACATTGTTCTGGGTGATTAATGAGGTGACAGTCCCCCCGTAATGAATACACCACAAGCTAATTGTCCAACTAATGAGAAAAATGTCTCCAGTTTGTTAATTTGATATTCAATTCATAAAGGTGACTCCAGAATGGATGACCTTGCCAGTAAAAGCACTGTTGTTTATTTTTTTTTAAATCTCTCTGCCGAGGTTGTTGGGTTGCTGTTGTTGTTCTTTTCGAAGCAGACTGGACACATATTTCCTCAAACATTATGTATCAACCTCTAAAAAGAATGTACTAATAATGTGAGTGTTATACATGTAAACTTTGTTATGAATCTCAGGCACAGAAATCTTAATGCAGACACTCAATAGTCCTGATGAAGCAGAATATGTGAACCGGCTACTATTAAGAAATAATATACCTCAGGGTGTATATTGTATTATAACACCAGGTAATATACCTCAGGGTGTATATTATATTATAACACCAGGTAATATACCTCAGGGTGTATATTGTATTATAACACCAGGTAATATACCTCAGGGTGTATATTGTATTATAACACCAGGTAATATACCTCAGGGTGTATATTGTATTATAACACCAGGTAATATACCTCAGGGTGTATATTGTATTATAACACCAGGTAATATACCTCAGGGTGTATATTATATTATAACACCAGGTAATATACCTCAGGGTGTATATTGTATTATAACACCAGGTAATATACCTCAGGGTGTATATTGTATTATAACACCAGGTAATATACCTCAGGGTGTATATTGTATTATAACACCAGGTAATATACCTCAGGGTGTATATTGTATTATAACTCCAGGTAATATACCTCAGGGTGTATATTGTATTATAACACCAGGTAATATACCTAAGGGTGTATATTGTATTATAACACCAGGTAATATACCTCAGGGTGTATATTATATTATAACACCAGGTAATATACCTCAGGGTGTATATTGTATTATAACACCAGGTAATATACCTCAGGGTGTATATTATATTATAACACCAGGTAATATACCTCAGGGTGTCTTATTTATGAATATTTAATGTTGGTGAGAAATACAAAACACACTGTAAATACATTATTCATACTGTACAACAAACATTTCTGGACAACCTCTTATATATTCTGGAGCATACTGTACATCACATGTCATGCATATTTCACATTCTGTTGAGCAGCTGAGTGGCTGAATGCACAGCATTTAATCCTGTAAATATTTCATCATTTGTTGCTGTTTCTGTATTTATAAACAGTTTGTGCGTAGCTGATGCACGCCTTCGCCATCTTCTTTGTCCCAGCCAAAACAAAGTCTGAATGTTTCCCGTTGGGTGGCAGCGAATCAGTCACCACACACACTGGCACGGCGACAGTCATCTGCTGGTCGCTCGCTTCGTTCTATTCACTTTGCTTGCCAGACTAATCTCACTGGGGCTCCATCACAGGGCCAGTGCTGAGAGCACATCAAAACGGTGAAAATGGCTACGGTGACAGGCTCCTGGCATTCCCTCTATTTGGGGATGATGAGTACATTTGATACACTGTCCAAAAGCCATCATTCCACAGCTCCACAGCTAGCTGTTGCAGCCCCTGGTCATGAATATCCTGCACCACCCACTTCCCTTCCAATCTACACCTGACTTTCATCTGTGTCTGTCCTCCAGACTCTGGCTCTACATCCGTCTACCCGGCTTTCTGTCTGTTCTCTCTTTCTCTTCAGCCCACTATCCATCCAGCTATCCTCCTCTCCTTCATCAGCTCGCTGCTACTGTCTCTCTTCTTTGGCTCAATCAGACCTCCTCAGCTAGCCATAATTGTGGTTTCATTAATCTACTTTTTCGCTCACTTTATCCCATTTCTCTTCTTCTCTACCCATCTTTAGGTCTATCTGTCTCCCCTCTGTCAACTCATTGCAGCCATCTACTCCATTGAATGCCTCTGCAGTCCCTCTGTGGCTTTGTTTCTTCTCTATTCACCCATGTTCCTCTGTTTCTACCGCTTGCTTCTCCTCCATCCTCCTTCCATTCTCTCTCAGACATCAACCATAGCCAGGGAGTAAACTCATCATTTATTAGGCCGCTCTGAAATATACGGTGTGAAAGGATGAATTAGACTGGCGGCTTGAGATCGTGTCTCAGATAGGGCTAATCATGTTTGGCCCCGCGAACGCGTGGGGATTTATCTCGTTCCCGAGGAATTGTTTTGTATGAATTTCAAGACAAAGATTGGCAGATATCTTTAAACGGTGCTTCTCACTGTGCCTGTTTCAGCTGCGGGAGTCGTAACATTCTGAGCATCAGCACATGGATGAAGGTCTTTGTGTGTTGGAGTGCATGTGTGTCTGACCAACCCAAATGATGGAACACACATACATATACGCACGCACACTTTCCCGAGGCCCAGGCAGAGTAGTTGGTCATTCATCTGAGACAGCGGCTGAGTGTGATGCACAAACTCCGCCTGGCTCGTTCTACTGATTCAAAGATTCAAAGATTCAAACTCACGCAAAAATCAAAGAGTACAAGGATTCAGAGTGTTATATAAGGACATTGGAATCCTCTTACTAAACAAAGACAAGCCCTGCTGTGATGTGGGCTGTCACATTATCGCAGGAGAGATGCATGGAGAAAGGATGAGAAACAGGGAGAAACGGGAATGGAAATCTGAAAGGGCATAGTTGGGGGGGGGGGGGGTTATTAGAGAAGGGGAGATACAAAGCAGTCAACACTCACTCACACTGAACGCCCACACACACACACACTGCAGAGGCCTGATGGAAATGATGCCGTATGCGTATGGGATCAGTGTGGTTCTAATGGTGAAGAGGAGTTGTCTTATTCCTTAATAGTCCCAGCATTCAAATTCACAATGCTTATGTTGAAAAGGTGTTTGTAACAATCACTGTAGTGGTATGGAAATGAAATATTCGTTCAAAGAAAAGACCTGTTTTATTACAACTTGGGTCCTTTGTAGTTTTAGCCACCGTCAGTTATGATAACAACTCAAAGTAATTCTGACAGAGAAACCACTTGTCATGTTTCAAAAGGGGGTGGTCACAATATTAGAATCACCTTTTAATATACTGCAGTCCAGATCAATTCAACTACACCCTCAATAATAAACATGGAGTTGAATTCACATTCCTCTCCATCAAAACTACTGCAGAGCTGTTGTATTAGACAGCATTCACTTTTACAGGTGTACCTAATAAAGTGGCCTCTAAGGTATAAGATGATGCATGGACTCAATCCACAAATCCACTTAGCAGTGTCCTCAGTCCTGTGTGCAACAGGTATACTGAAGTGGGGTTCTTTGGTTCTCAGAAGCCTAATCTAGAGAACCGGAGCTGTGTGGCTGTATGGAAGTGGTATTAAACATGACCTAACTTGCTCTCGAGACGTAAAGTAAGCATTGTGATAACATCTTAAGTGACTATGTAGTAATGTTATCTCTTCAATTGTCTGACAGAGTTTTTTTGTTCTGTCTCTTGTTGAGTCTTTTATTCGAAATGGTTAATTAAATTGGAAACTGTAATAAAATAAAACTGTGTTTAGCTTGATTATCTAAAACACATCATTTGAAGATTGAAAGGGAACACAAACACTTTTCTTTCCTTTGCATATAATTTAAACTAACCTGGAGTGTTGTTTAAAACTTATATGATCGTCTGAGTGCTTTTTGCAACATCTGACTGATCTTTAGAGATGCGCCACACTCCCAGAAGTCAGTAATAACTTAGTGAGTATTATGTTATTAAAACTGTGAGGAAAGACAGACAAAACCACAAGAATAAGGCCCACATTTGAATTAAGCGAGCAGTCCCCAGATAAAGGGAATGTGTTTAAACTGACCCAACATTGCTCGATCAGTAATTACAAGCCGGTGATGCTGTCCGCACCTCCAGCTGCCATTTAAACGTCTCTATACTTTGGGGGCCCAACTCTACAAACACTGCTGTTTAGATGTCCAATTTACACGCCCCGGGATATTTTGCAAGCAGCGTTGAATGACAAGCAATCCACCAACACCTTTGTTCTCACCTATTCCCCACCACGCAGAGAGGGCATGCCCAGATCCGGTAACTGTTTATTGAACGGCCTGAGAGCCTTGTGGCGGCTGCTGCCTTCAAGTTAAGCATTAGGAGTGCGAGAAAGCAGTCGATGAGTCTGCACCCTAACATGCAATTACTCATGAGATGACAACGCCTTTACAAGGGAGGGAGGGAGGGCGGGGAAAAAAAATCAATCATCGTTGAATTGCTATCACTGAGTGTCCTGCAAATTACCTGTGCAGAAGAGAAAAAGAAATGACCACGCATTCGATCCCCCGACCTCAACTCCATTCCAAGACAATGGCAGGCGGACAGAAAAGGGAACGAACCTCAACGGAGGAACTTGGAAGAAATCCAAAGCTAAAAAGTCAGAGCTCTTTCTGTTGTGCATTGCTTAGACCGAGACGCAAACGCACTGGATATAATTAGATCGACAGATAGATATGTACTTTATTTATCCCCAGGGGGAAATTTGTACAATTTGTACAATTGCTACAATATGTAGCAGTGGATTCTGAATGGACGCTGAATTTGGATCATATCAACGTATTGATAGAAGGTTGAGAAAACAACCATTCAGCTCTGATGCAGACAGCACTTTTACATTATTTGAAGGTGGTAGGACTAGCACTTACTGGCTGTGAACGATGGAGAACAGTTGAGAGATCTATATCATTATGACACAACGAGCTCTGTGCAACAATGCAGTCGCGTCTGTCTGATTCGTTTGATTCCTCCAATGAGTGTGTGGTGGAGATGTCACTGCTGCGCATGTTGTGTGCCACATGTTACGGAGTTTCTCAGTATTTTCCAGTATTAGTGTGGCTGAAATGCAGTTATGAAACCCGTCTAACTTTATCTGGTCAAAAAAAGAAAAGCGAAAGACAGCCGACGGCAAAAGAAAGCCAGAGAAGAGATTAGCATCACCTGCGCTGGCATTGAACCAAACCCAAACAGCGTGCCAGGTCACGGCAGGAGAGGAGGCTGCCCTGTCCTCGGTGATGGCAGGCAACGAGGAGCGCGCTGCAGGGCTGCTGAGACATCGGGCTGAGAAGTGAAAGGGATCAACTCCTTTTTGTCCACTGGGTAGCATCAGCGCTTTGGCACAGTTTGTTTTCAAAGTTTGTAAAAAACAAAAAAACTAGTGATGCACGCTTGTATTTCTGGACACATTTCTGTCCACATCTGGTAATATTACACTATTAGTGTTATAAAGACCTTTAATATTATTCTACATCTGTTTCTGTCCAATTACGTCTCGCTGCCGCGGCACAATTTTCCCTCAGAGATCAATGAAGTTGCATTTCATCTTCTGTCACCCCAACTTCTCCTCACCTCAACTGCCACTTTGTGCCCAGGATGCTTCCCTGTGCGTCTGCTCATTTTGACGGAGTGAAATTGAAGAGGAACAAGGAAACATCCCGCAGATATGTAATGGTAAAAATGTTTTAACATGTCCTCATTATATTTTCTGTGAGATATGTTGCTGTTAGAAAATTCATTTGTACGGGCGTCTGGATGTCTGAACACATTGACATATTTGTTCTAGTACAAAGGTCACTTTTTATCTTCGTCGGGACAAACGACCGATGTGTTCTTTCTGCAATCAACTGCTTCTTGTTAGACTAAACATTTCTGCCTTAGTCTCCGGTGTGTTATCTGTTCCTCTGTGCCGGCCGGTATAAATACCTTGTTTTGATTCTGCGTCTCTAGAGCATTCTCACAGTTCACTGCAATACGTGGTTGTGTTTGTGTTCTCTGTTTGCAAACATTAAATTGACTTTTTGAAACTTTGATCATTCATCAAGACTCTGTTTTTATGTTGGACACTTTGGATAAAACCAATTTCACTCCTGAACTTTTGAAGGAAATATTCCACAACAGATATCAAAGACCAGGAGAGCCAACTCAATTTAATGGAGTGTTAAGTAGAAGCAGGAGATGTGTTTTTCCCCTTCCTTCTCTCTCTCTCTCACCTAGTTAGCTGAAAGGCACATCTCTGTCCCGCCTGAGCCTCCACATGGAGCGGGCTGTGTGTGATGTGTCTATTTGTATTCTGCTGCTGTGCTGCTTCAGCTGACCTGGGAACGAGAGATGCAGGCAGGCAGCAGCTTTATCTGGCCAGCAGGCCACCCTTGGTTTCTGCCTCTATCCTCTCCTTTGCTTGCCCACCCACCAAACGCCTCTCTGTGCCGTTCAGTCCCTTCCCTGATATAAAGCAGCCAGATGTTGCACAGTTAATGCCTCTCGCAAGACAAAAGATTGCAGCCCGCGTGCTCCTCTCCTGTGGAGTCAGGTATGCGAGTATACAAGTGTTTGAGGCTCGGGTTTGCTGCAGACAGCTAATGCTGCTGCATGCCTCTTGGTCTTCTGAGATGAGAGAGTGAATCTTGTTTTGTATTCTTGGTGGTGCCCTTTTGCTCAAACAAATAGATGGTGTCCAGTGGTTTTGCAACAATCATTTTACCCCTAACTTTAGCAGAAATCCATCAGACAAAGAATAAGAGGGGCGGTACCTGTGGGGAAGTGTTCATTGACCGGCCAGTTGTCCACCTGCAAGGTGGCGTTACCCCCGTTCCTGGTGAATCGGACCAAATGGTATTTGCCATCGTTTATGACCGTGGTTGTCTCCTTAACGCTGATGTCCACTGTCCCGATGTTGAACGTCACACCCACTTTGCCTTGTTCCTGGAAAAGACACAAAGAGAAGATGAGCAGAAGAAGATGGTGGTCTGATTCCAGCACTGAATGAATCAAAACATCAGAATACTGTACTTTACTGAACAGGCATTTGGCATCAAACACAGAGAGCTCTACTTCTCAATAAGTCACATCTGTCGCTGAGCGAGACAAATTAGAAAATTTGAACTGCTTCTGTGCCAAGGTTCCACCTATTGTTGTGCAGTAACAAATGAATTGTACAATAAACTGTAAAAAGTTCAATAAAGCTACTTGGATGAATGCCCTCGGCTGGTGCTAATGGCAAACTACTCGAGAGAACCTGAGGACACCAGCGCTACGCTTCATTATACCACTGTAATGTGATGCAAACAGGCTGCCAGCTGAGATTGTAATGATGAGTAATGCTCCCTGCAGCCTGTCATTGCAAAACTGGCAGGAAGAAGCCTTGTTTTCTGCTGCGCTCCTCACAAACTGTATGAATACCACATGTTTTTTTAGCTCCTAATGCTAAACCAGTTTTACTGTGTCCATAAATCGCCATCCCGGCCCCATCATCTCTCCCCTCCAACCCACTCCATTTTCATGAGCTGCCACGTGTTTTATTGTGACTGCTAGCGTATTCTCGGCCATGTAGGCGCGACATGCAAAAGCTTTCAGAGCGGAGGCGGGGCTTGAGTGAGTGGCGAAGAGGAAGGGCTGTGTTTTCTGTGTCATTTGTTAAATCCCCCACAGGGAATCACTCAGTGCAATTACCTTCTTTAGAAGCCCGGAGCAGAGGGACCGTTTCTCATAACAAAAGCAAAATGAAGCAGGCTGACACAGGGCAGACACACCCTGATCAGCTGAGACGTGGCCCTGCATGGCGAACCTCGACAGTGGCGAGTTGAATGTAACAGTGCTCGTCGGCTCTGAAGCGTTGCTGGATGGTTACAACTTAACTGACACAACATTTAAACCTGCTGATCTCTGTTTAATGTCACAGGCTCTTAATACCGTGGGAGAGCACTTAATAAGGCCGAGCGATACTTCACCCAGTCCCTCATGCTTTTACCCTCTCAAGTATTCTCCACGTGAAATATTATAACACGACTATACCTGCAGTGTACAGTAGTAAACGAAGTGTGGCATTTTATTAATGCCAGCATGACCTCAGATTGTGTTCTGCGGCAACGCATTTTGCTGACTTAGTTTAATCTTAAGGCATTTTTGCCTTATTCATAAAAAGAAAACCTAGAAAACCTTAAAAGACAGCAGACGGCTCTCTTTTTATTCTTCTATATTACGACTTTTTGTTTCAAGTGCGGGGGGGGGGGGGGGGGGGGGTACAGTGCATCCTGCAGAAAGGTGATCCCTCTGAAAGTCTTTCAGGATGAAGAAAGTTGTTGAAAGTATTCAGTAGAATGACTGTGTGCATAGACCCTGCACTGAATGTGCATGCTGTAGTTTCCGCGTCGAGTACTTCAAACTGCCAAGGCGTCTGAGGACCTGCACTGTGTTCAGTGCCTCACTTGTACATTTAAAACACCCGTTGTCTATTCGCAAAAAGAGATACGGTGCTTGAGACCATAATGAACGACAGAGCAGCTCCAACAATCTCCAGTTCGACTGATAATGGAAAAAGAACGTCACCAAAGACACGAGAAAGCCATCTCCTAAAAGCCTTGGTGGGGCTCAGAGTGGCAGCCAGGCGAGCAGAATATATGAATGCGCACTTAACGTCTCTGTCAGAGAGGTTGTAAATGGGCTCTTAATTTAAGTAGTTGTCATTAAAACTTAGAGCAACAGACAAATGAATACGATAAAAGCGTGTGTGCGCGCACGCTTTTATGCACCGAGACTGGCTAAGGTAAGCACACACAAGAATATGCTGATGATTTCATCTGACACGCTGATGTGTGCGTGTTGTACCGTGAAGCATACTACTGAAGCATCCTGGCTCTCCTGACTAATGACAGGACCTTTCCTTGGTACCAGAAAACACTGTGAGCTCATCCAAAGCACAGACAGACACATCAGCACGAGTGCATCCACTGTGCCCTTCAGAGGCTCTGGCAGCCCCGGCTCTCCTGTGCAGTCGCATCAAAGCCACATCAGCGACCCACTAATACCTACAAACAAAGACAGATCTTCACCCTCCGGGCCCTGGAACAAACAAACAACGAAACACAGCAATTGTACACGTGTGTTGCTGAGTGCCTGCGGGCAGTGTGCAGAGGGGGGACTGTGCTTCGCAGTGGCACAGCTCTGCCTTCTTCTTCTGCACTACTCCTGTTGTCCGGCTACCCTCCCGCCTCCGCCTCCGCCACCCACCTGCCAGCCCACCCCCACGCTGCAGCAATGTTTGATTGACAGATCCAATTACGCTTTTTATTGGCCTGTCGCTCGCGAGGTGGGAAGGCACTTCATTGTCTCCTGAGCAAAGGGGGAAAATGGCTATAGTTCTTTTAGTGGAAAAGATGATGGCCACTATTCCAGGCGTAAACAAATGATGCAGAGAATCACTTTCAAACTTACACACACTTGAACGCAGGCGGACACATAAACACACACACACACACACACACACACACACACACACACACACACACACACACACAGGAAGTCGTAGAGTGTAACCTTGCAACAGAAGCTTTTCAAAAAATACAAAGCAATGTCCAAACATCCAATCAGTTGCTCAACAGTCTAATTATGACATCATTACAGTGGGGAAGGTGGTCATTTACTGGTAAGATGTGCTAAAGCCCTTTAATACTCTAACATGCTCACACACTCTCTGTTCAACGCCACCAATGACTGTTTTGCTGCTATATTCAATGGCATCGTGCTGGCAGTTTGTCTGTGCGTCATGTAAGTGTACAGTATGTGTGGGCATGTTGTGTTGCCGCTCTGTGTAACTAAGACTGATAAGTGTAATTCCAAGCCTCCCCCCCTCCTCCTCCGCTGCGAGCTGGCCCTGGCTCTGCACGAGGAGCTCCGGCGGTCCCATGTGACCCGCCACACACTGACATCAGTAATCAGGCCCGCCACGATCCAATGCAGGGCCGATCAATGCCTCCAACACATGCTGCGCCCCGGGCAGAGTGAAAGGAGAGAGAATCACTCAAAGCAGTGGTGGGCGATCCTGCAGACCGCCATCACTGACAGCCCCGAGCAGACAACTGCTGTACAGGGGACGAGCCGCTCACAATAGACCCCATCCCCAGCCCGACGAATGGTCATTCTGCTGAGCCACAGGCCCCAGACAGATATAGACATCTGAAAGCCATTCTGTGGAGGTGAGATGGGTAGAATTAGCACATTTAGCTCTGCTGGGGAGAAATAAAGCTGACAAAAGAGGTATAGAGACGGAGAAAGAAGTCAAGAAATGTACGTGGTTATGTGCCAAATATCTCCTATAAGAAGATGTGCATTGAAAGCACTTTAAGGTCAGAGAATGTTATTAAAGTGGGAGCTTTTCCCCACACAAAAGGTATTGCATATCTATCAAACCTTGATTGAAATCTGGTACGGGCACCGCACAGTTGTAGCGGGATGACTCCAGTGGATCTATATTAAGTCTCAGTAGGGAGGAGGAAGATCTGATATCTAGAATGTGAACATGTCCCAGGGTGGGAGTTTGGGTTACATATCCACGCTTTCATCTGACATCAGCGCTCAGGTTGCCTTTTGTGGTCGGGGGCCATCAAAAGTGGATGATAGAGGCAGTGGAAGTAGAATCAATAGAGAATAGAAGCTAGGACAACTGGAGACGTGGATTGATGCACCTGGCCTTCACAGTGCCAAAGCCATTTATCACCAGTAATTGACAGAGATAACTCAGAGACGGCGCAGTGATTTGTAGCTGTCTGTTCTTGTGCGCATCAGGCTCCAGAGTCAGACATTTGCTAAAGGGTAGGATGTTAGAGGCAGTCGAGGGGATTGTGTGTGTGCTGGCCTTCAGTGCAAGTCATTTCTTCATGTACAGAATGTAGTGACAACTCGACAGGCTCTAGGCTGGGCAAGAGCTGGCATATTGCTCTAGAAATTGTGTAACGCCACCGGTGAAATTGGAAGTCCTTATTACAGAAACATGCCTCTCTTTCCACAATGAATTAAATGGATCGATCATACAAAGCAAATATACAACTCGTACAACCAAACAAACTGGATCAATTTTGTTATTTAGTTTCGTCACTTGTATGCAGATTGTTTTCATTTTAATCGTCCAGGTGTTTAGAAATCTGTCCATGGATGACATTTCTGCCTTCAGTCTGTCAACATTCTACATCTTTCTTGTTGTCAACAAATCTCATAAAGACAGTAACAATGGGTTGATTTGACTAGATTAAGTATTTTAATCATATCTAACAGCTCTGTTATTGTGCTGAACTGTCAAGGTTCTATATACGGGATACAGAGCATCAATATAGCGTTATTATTGAAGTAAAGATATATATAGCGTGGAGTAATGAGTGAAATCACACTTCTTCTATGTGTGTTCTAATCCGATCTGCTCTGTGCTATGTTCATATAGCCGTGCCGGCAGTGCGTGCTATTGCAGTGCATGTTAGTGCATCTTATAGCGGTCGCTCTGCACTGTTCAGCCAGATAATGTGAGGATGTGTGTCTAACTCTGCTGTGTTTCCCTCAGTAGGGTCCTCCTACGAGTCCCGCCCACTGCCGCGCCTCTCTCCGTAGGCACAGCTGTGCCTCATCTCCGGTGATCGCCTCCAGCTGACATAAATACTCCCGTCACTCTCATCCCAGTTGTCAGTCCGTCCGTTTACCAACCTGGTATTCCGACCCGTGAGTAGTCACGCTGTTCACTCTCTGACGACCCGTTACTGACGTTGTCTCTCGTTTCTTCAACCTGCCTGCTGTCCAGTGTCGAGCCTCGGGTTTTCACCTGTACGTAGAAGCCTTCCAGTTCGTTCCTCGGAGATCAACTGTGTAGTGTTGGCGTTCCTGTGCCGAGCCTCTGGTGTCACACAGACGTTCCAGCCTGCCTGCCAGCCGCGGACTGAGTCTGCATTTGGGTCCGTGAAACACCCCACATCATAACAGATAATCTTCACAAATGAAACCACTTTCATGATTTTGATGCGTGAATGCAGTCGGCAGAAGTAAAAGAGCTAACCTTAGGCTATAACTGAAGTACACCGCGGTCACATGAGTGCGTGTACACAGCAAGGCTGTAAAGTGGACTAGTCGGCGTTTTGTTTTTGTCCTATTTAGCCACTTCTTAGCAACCGCCTTTTTTAAGACACGTAAAAACCCTCTAAATTCACCAGAGGAATATTTACTGATGTATGTCGTAGAACAAAAAGTTAAAATCTCTTCAGCTTGTGTTAACCACAGACATTATTTCAGGCATCTTTCCAAAAATAGTCAAAAAACACAATGACTTCGAGACAAGGGAACATGAAGTGCCAAAAATGCTGACTCATTTCTGTGTTTTAGGACTCAGTCCTGCACCACTCGATGAGAGCCTCCTGGAGGCAATAGAACCTGAACTACATTCCATATCGAGCACCTTTAAAATAATACCAATGAATCACACTGTTGCACTGCATGACATGTTCCTTCATGTCAATAAACATGGACATTAAAGTTTAATTTGATGCAATCCCATATACACATACCTCAGGTCGTCTGGGACCGGTCTACTTTCTGTTCCCAGAGTCAGAACTAAACATGGAGAAGCAGCGTTCAGTTTTTCTGCTCCACATATCTGGAACAAAGTCCCAGAAAGCTGCAGATCTGCTGAGACCCTCAGCTCATTTAAATCAAGATTGAAGACCTTTCTGTTTGCTGCTGCCTTTAATTGAACCACATTCAATTCATATATTAATCAATTTCCTGCATTTCTGCATTTCACTACTGTATTTTATTTCTTACACTGTTCTTAATTGTTTTTAAATCTCCTTTTCGTTTGCCTTATGTTTTGATGCTTTTAATGGTTTTATGTGAAGCACTTTGAATTACCTTGTTGTTGAAATGTGCTGTACAAATAAACTTGCCTTGCCTTGCACCATCATGCTGATGTAAAGACTCACGAGAGCAAAATATGTGTCTCATTCTGCCACTGAAATCAAAAATGTTTGATTTGAATCATGGTAGCTAAAAACCACAGTGCCCAGTTATTTAAGGAAATCCCGTGACCCTTTTTTAAAGTATGAAAATATGAATTTGTCAGCTATCTTGAAAAATGTGCATTTAAAATAGAATCAATGGGCCTTGTGCTGCCTGCCAGACAGGGGGGAGGAGTCGAAAAGTGCAGAGATGATTTTGGTATTTTTCTGGGATTTGTTGAACCATAAGAAAAATATGTATAACATATATGTATCCCTTCATTTATGATGCTCACTGCATTGAAAAAGTACATTAAAATAAATTGAACAGCAAAGTGTCCTCGTCACTCACTCGAACAGAAGACCTCGGAGGGGCTCTTTCTTTTCATTGAAAACCTGGAACACAGAGTTCTGGGGGGGGGGGGGGGTTACACAGGGAGTATCAAAGCCAATGACTCAGTCACACAAGTTGAGACTTGTATTTTTCAATATGGTGAGCACCAAATAAAAAAATACGTTCCCCCCATTGTATTTGTGTGGCAGCAGAATCTCAAAGACAGATGGGGGCCGATAAAGCAGAACGATCTGTGTGTCTATGTCACAAGCGGTTTGTGTCAACACACGTTATATTATAATCTGAATGAATTGCTGTCTGTGGTGGTCGTGAAGGGGATAGAAAGTTATGAAAAAGAAAGAAGGGGGAGAAATGCATATTTTGAAGGCATGAATAAAGTTCAATTTGATACACACGCAGCTGCTCAGAGCAGTGATGCATATGTAGCGCTGCTTACAGACAAGGACCACAAAGAGGCACGAATTCTGGAACGATATACTCTGCAGCAGGACCGAATAAAACACAGCAGACACGTTTTTACTTTCTCACATTAGAAGCAGAAGCTGCAGGGTTCAGGGCTCTGCCTCTGTACAACGACAGTCTTAATGCACTCCTCAAATAAACATCTCTCTGAGAACTGTGAAACTCCATGAATCATTAATTGGCTCAAACGTTCATTCAGACATTCATAATCGGCTGCTGAGCCACGTGGGAGGATACAAGGCGCAGAGGCTTGGTGCCTCTGAAATATTGATCACACCTAAAAGAAGCCAGAAGTCTAACACAGGCTATATTTCACACCTGAGAGAGCCAGAGAGGGCTTCATCGAATGGACAGGAACAAAATGGCTGCCACCTCACTCTACTTAGTGCTACTGGAGGTAATTGCTAGGGTAATACTAGCGAGTCCATTAGCCAGTTGGTTAGTGCAGACGGGTGCCAGCTAACATTAGCCCGGACTGAAGAGGAAGAGTCATTTCATTGTTAATGCAAACACAAGCGGCCGCGTTGCCGGGGAAGGTAATGGCTTTGACTCCTGCTCGGGCTCAATGTCAAACTCTGAGCCTCGCTCTTTGATCCTCTGCTGCAGAATATGAATCGCGCAGGGTCAGCCTTATCAATTATTTGTGGCTGTAACTTGCCCTGACACTGATGCTGGACGGCCTGGTGAAAACATTTATCAATGTTACCGCAGAGTCCTCTCCAGCTCCACACTATCACTTTCAGGCTTTTGGAACTTAGAGTACTGACACCGCACTGATCCTAATCATCACCACTGTACTTTACTGCAAGTCTTACTCGGCCGCATTGTCTCAGTAAAGCACTGTCCCTGAAATAACCTTTGATTGCTGCATCCTGTGATCCAATGAATCCGTACTTAACTGCATGAACTATGGACGAGTAAACCTCCGTCAGTCCATCAGGAAGATGCACTCTGTGCTCTGACCTCTCACCTCTGACCTGGCCTCGTCAAGCACATCGTCCTCTACCACATTGCTGTACAACAGTTTATTGTTTAGTTTTTCTTAATATAGATCCACTGTACTTATACTGTGTACTGAAAATTACACCGCCCATCGACACACTTACCAGTTATGTTATTAATGCTTCTTGCTCTCATTCTGATTATTGTCATGTATTTCTCACTTGCCTTTCTAGCACAGCCTCAAGAGTGTGGCACTTCACTGCACACCTACTATTATTATTGAGCAGGAACACAGGACAAATAAAGCCCTTGAATATTAAATCCTCTAACAACAAATATTGACGTGTTTGAGAAATTTAGGTCTTTGATTTTATTTTTTTATTTTACACGAAAATAATACATTTGATTTGCTAAAAATGAATAATTTTGCATTTGATCAGTCCAAACATTCAAGCTATAAATTCATTGTAATGGAAGTATTGACACAAATAACACTGCTGATAAAAAATATTACTACCAATACCTATCCATTTTTCACCTTTAGAATATATATACATACATAATGATGTGCCTTCATAACCAGATGTTCTAACATGTTATCATTGACTGCCCAACCGAAGAATGTCTCGAGCAGATCCATTCACAGGTGCTGAGTGTTGATCCACCTGTGTTTACGGTCAGGTACACAGCTGAAGTATTTATCGTGCATACTGCATAATTATGCATAAATCATAGATGCTTGGCGAGTCCGCCCGAGACAAATTTGTGATTTGTGATATTAGCTTTGCAAATAAAATTGAATTGAAAAGAACATAGAGTCAGTCCAGAACATGTCGGACATGAAAGAGACTGGAAAGGAAAACTTTGTCTGCCTGACCTGCTGCTATGTGTACTTCATTTGCACATGACAATGGAGGGCCTTAAGCAAATGCAAAGAGCCTCAGTCGCCTGCACACACACCCACACACACACACACACACACACACACACACACACACACACACACACACACACACACACACACACACACACTGCCATGTCTGTGTTAAAGCTCTGCTTGGGCTGATGCTTTGCAACAGCTGGAAGGTGCTGGGACTGACTCTTTGGTTTGATTGCATTTACTCAGTGAACATTGTGATTTGATTTGATATACTTTCTGTAGCTCTGCACCAGCAGCTTTGTCTGACCTCACATTGCACCATGATGGGCCACATGGTCCCCGAGCACCAGGGGGCTCATTCAGGGGAAAAAATTAAAAAGTAGCCAATGAATGGGATTTGTACTAGA
Organism: Melanostigma gelatinosum; assembly: GCF_949748355.1. Taxonomy (NCBI): domain Eukaryota; kingdom Metazoa; phylum Chordata; class Actinopteri; order Perciformes; family Zoarcidae; genus Melanostigma; species Melanostigma gelatinosum. The sequence goes on along the minus strand of NC_136652.1, from coordinate 1,776,795 downwards.
TGGAATAATATGCTGTGAAAGTCCATTAGGGACGAGGCTAATGAAATTGAAACAGCTTGGTGATCAAATTAGAATCTGTTCAGCAGATATTTAATTTAATGTGCTGCTGAATTCGAGCACTTTCTATTTGGTAGCCCCAGAATGAAACCAGTGCACAATAAATCAAGCAGGGACACAGTTCATCCTACATTCTCTTGTCCCCTCATTTATTTGAAATTAACAACTTTCCAATGTCTGTATTTGCACACAGCATATACGCTATTTCTGAAACGTAAGAGACTAAAGTGTTTAGGTAAAAATAGATTAAAGCCATAAAGCACCAGTGTACTGCACACACAAAAACAAAACAATCACAAAGCAAGTTCATTTTTGACCTTTCAGTGTGTTTACTCATAGAGAATACCTTCAGTCACAATCACATGCATCGCTGCAGTTGCTTGGGAAAGAGCAAGCGGCAACCTCTGGTGCTGAAAAATAAAGACAAATCCTGCAGATCCTCAAATGGCCACTTGAGGCTGGCTCCAATAGCGAGTCAATCCCCATGGACCCCCATGTGGAAATGACATGTTTACAGCCTGGTCTCTATAGCTGATGTTCATGACAACTGTATGGGATGATGTCCTAAAGTCATGCATAATTAAGGGCGTGGCCTCTTTGAGTGACAAAGTCGTTAGGCTGTGTCGTCACTGCCTAGAGGTGTGACAGCTTTGAACAGCTCTCCAGAAACCGATGGGTGACGTCATGGAGACACAGTCCATATTGTGCACAGTCTATGGTAAAGAGTCACGGCCTGAACGTATTTGAATTGGCACACCAAAGATTTGAGTTTGTTTGAAGAGCTGCCCTCTGTATTTGGCACGCTCTCCTTACCATGTCTGGGCTAGTATGCAAAGCACAACCACACTGGGAGAAAGGGAAAACACATTCAACAGTAGCTATTTGAGAAAGCGGCACATCATCATAGTAATTATTGTAGGAAGAGAGGCAAATTCCAAATGGAGGGGGGCGGCAGACTGTTTCTAATACAATGGGATGGACAGAGTGGCTCTCTTGTCTTCTGTGTGGTAACCATGAACAGGTCTGTGAGCGTCGAGCAGAGCTTGGACCACAGTTCATTGACTGAGGGAAAGAGAGAGAGACTCTTCTCATCCATCTGTTTATGCACACATACTATTCTGGGCACGCACTTCCAGGCACAAGCAGACAGGCTGATGAATGTAAACACACACGAAGCACACACACATAAAACACACATGAAGCACACTCACACACACACGTACACAGACGGCTACTTAAAACAATCGTTTTTTGTCATAGCCCTTGTTTGTCCAATGTTGTGTCCGCACGCTGCCTTAAAATTAGAAGTCCTAACACCCACGTGCCCGTGAACAGGTGTTGAAATGCTAATGGCTGGCATCTACAGCAGACCGTGTTCTTAGCCGGCTCGTGTCAGCTCTAGATTGCGGAGGGCGAAGTGAAGTAAAAGAGGGGAGGGGTGCCTGTTCCCCAGTCACAGGAGATGATGAGGTAGAAGAAGGGGCCAACACTGGGGCCAAAGCTAGTTACACGCTGGTGGTCTGTTGCTAAGGGTAACCTGCCTGGGATCCAGACTCTACCCTCCACCTTGCCTGCTGAGGTGTCAGCGAGAGATGAAAGGATGAAAAGTGGACATGTAGAGAGAAGAAAACAGAAGAGAAGAGAGAGCTATGAGAGGAGAGAGCTGCAGAAAGATGATGAACTGAGAACAGAGCGCATTAGGCCAAAGCACTCTTCTGTTCTTCCATTTCTCTCTGTCTTTGATAGTCTACTCAAGAGGAGATTCATTTGATTTTGATTTGAGATTCATTTAGTTTCAGATCTACCAAGTCTCGCTGTGATGATCTCAATTGGTGGGTCGCTCCCGTCCACTGAGCAGTGAAGACACAGATTGCTGCTGTTTTGCAGTGTAATTGCGTCAACTGCAGAGCTTATCGTTTGGTAAGAAGATACAGTGACTCTCCAGTTGCCATGAACACAGTTTTAATGGAGATATATTTGTGGGGCTTTTGGGATTTGAACAAAACAATACGACAAGTTGTACGACAAGTTCGTGGTACTTGTACTTTCACTCCACTACATTATCGAGGGAAATATTGCATGTATCTGATGTAGTTGTAGGTGTAGTTACATTTCTGATTACTATTTTACATATTAACACATGATACATTTATATAATTAGCATACAAAAGATTAAACCAGTGGTGCCCAACCTTTGTGGCTTGTGACCTTTTTTCTCTGCTTGTCATGTTCCAGATGTCTACGAGTTATTAGCAATACCAGCAAAAAGACATTTCCTGAAAACTTCTTCCACTTCTTTCTTTTAATGTCAAGTGTGTGTCTTTACCGGAGCCCTCTTTGAGAACACGGCGCTGTGACCTCGGCCAGATATAATGTAATGTATGAATGAACACTTGAATGGGCATAATGCAGCAGCCAAGTCAAAGCTCTCCTGCGGCGATGGCTCAGAAGCCACACTGGGCAACATATGCCATCTCTGCGTGCATGGCTGTCATGTCAGCTTGATACTGGTCAACAGTCCAAGTCTCACTTTGCATTTATTCATTTCCAATTCATGACCACATCGGGCACATTAGAGCTGTGTTAAATCAACCAGAATCACACCAAACTCCCTGGAATACACACAGAGAGATGATGAGCTCTGATGATTGATTAAAGAGGTTTTTGAAGCAATGCTTTGACTGATGGTTGGGCTCTACCCTATGGAGCGATATTGCATTGAGGTAATCAGTGGGGGATGACTATATCGTATAAATGACAAAAGATGATTGTTTACAGGGAAAAGTAAAATTGGGGAATGGGTTACACCAGGTTTTTTGAGATAAGTCGAGCTATCAGACCGCATGGGGTATCTCAGCAGCTGTCTCAATGTGTCACTGCCGTTTAGAGTTACTTTCATGTATGTCAGAGGGCACAGGGGGACGTAAACAAGCAAGAATGAACAAACAAATGAAACAGAAGTGATCGGAACATATAGGAGACAGAGAAAGGGGGGCACTGAAATGGAGACATGAATAGCCAGCACCTAAAATGGCTGAATAAACGGGAGAAAATCTCGGTCGGTCTGTCTCTCCCACTTCAAGGAACATTACGGCGAGTGGCCTACTTCCTGAATGCTTAGGACACTTTCAGGGCAAGCTGTCATCAAACTGAGCCTCCCCTATATTTGGAATATTTCTGTAGATTTTAAAACCACGTGGCCTGCCTGAAAAAGACCCTGGAGTATTATTTATGAACAAAATAACAGTAACTTAGCATTCATGTCTACTTACATCCTCCCTGCAAGCTTGTCCTACCCTGCTAATTATTCTGCCAAATAATTTCCTCCTCGCTATATCGAAAAGGCATTTTTTTCCTTTAAATTAATTGGCCCAAAAGTAATAAAGCACGAGTCATTTTTTAAGGCAATTTTGTTTTCCATAATATGAAACCGCTAAAAGATAAGTGCATATCAGAGGCTCAGTAGATAGCACTCATTGCTGCTCTCCTCTGTCCCGACGGACAGGGCTGCCTGCAGAGGAGCCATGAGATCTAGGTGATTGGAATGCGAGGAGAAGCCGATGTAATTGCGAGAAAAGGCATTAATGTTAATCAGGGGCTCCAGATGATTGACTACGCCGACGTCTTCTTGCATGTTAGTAGCCGTGCGTGCATGCTGATATGCGCTGCCTGTTGTAAGTATGTCAGAGTGCACGATCAAAGCAGCTGATGCGTTTATCTTCGTGCTTTATCTGTTACGTTTATAATTGCCATGTGTGGAAGATTGTGATGGTTGCAGGCAAATGCAAGAGAGGGCTGTGAAGATGGGAGGGATGAGTGTGCACGTCCATGTATTTTCCGATATAGCAACAGTATGACATAGAAATATAGATGTAGATAGGTGTGTTGGCACAGATATATACCTTTATCTTTTTCCATTCAGTGATAACTGCACACAGGTTCACAGAGGGCACGGAGCAGAGAGCCAGAGGAAGTGACAAATATATTGTCTATCTTGCGAGACAGTGGGAGGTTATTTTTAAATGTCACAGTGACTCTCAAGGTCTGTCCCGGGTCAGCGTGTGTCGCTGCTCCTCAACAAGACTGCAGGAGAGTCATTGCTGCGTCACACACACACACAAACACACACACACACACACACACACACACACACACACACACACACACAATGTTCCCTTGGCTAATGTCGAGTGAGCATAATCTCGATGAAGAGCCCAAAAACAAACCAGTGATGAATTGTTCAGATGGCTACAGAGCTCTCCTTAAACACCGAAACAATCTTCAACAGAGCAACACTTCCTGCTGCTCTCTTCCCCATCTGTGTTCACCAGTGGAGCGAACATTACTCCACTCAGGCTTTTCTTTTCACCTCCCTGCTCACCTGCACCACGAACAAAACCACACTCCTCCATCTTCTTCTTCTTCTTCTTCTTCTTCTTCTTCTTCTTCTTCTTCTTTCACCAAAGCTGTATGGAAACAAGGCGCTACCTTCTTCTCTGTGCCAGATGCTGTGGAGACTCTGGGCAGGTGGCTGAAGAAGTACTCTAATCTTCTACAAGCTATCTAACAATAAAGCAAGGAATCTCTGTCTGTGGGTTTTTCGCATATCTCGAGAGTATTGCTGGGGACAGAGGGTAGTGCTATGTCGAATTTGGTGCAATTTGGACATGTGACAAGTTCAGTATTAAAGGAGCAGTGTGTAGGATTTAGTGGCATCTAGTGGTGAGGTTGCAGACCGCATCCAACTGAATACCCCTCCGCAAACTCCTCCCTTTCCAAGCCTGTTGGAGAACTACAGTGGCCTTCAGGTAATGTATCAATGCCAAAGGCTCTCGCTAGAGCCAATTTTTGGTTTGTCCTATCTGGGCTACTGTAGAAACATGGTGGTGCAACATGGCGGACACCATGAAGAGCACCCGCTCCTTATGTAGATATGAAGGGCTCATTCTAAGGCAATGAAAACACGATTCTTAGATTCACAAGAATCTATACTATCGGCAACATAGTTATGAATATTATTTTCCATTTCTGCTAATAAATCTAAATAAAACAGCAGCAAGGGCGTGTCTTTAGGTTGGGTTGTTCTTAGCTCCTCGCTCTCGTTTCAGTTCTGGTTGTAAAAAGCCAAAATGGTGACGGCCAACATGCCAAACTGGAGGCTTCAAAACTGTAGTCTAGTTAAGTAAAAAGTAGCATAAAACGGAATAATTCATATAAAAACGGACATAATTACTTTCCACTACTGGTGCCTGTGATATGTCGGCCTTGCTATCGGGTGAGTTTATCTGTCAGAGGAGGCGTCCTTACACCACCGCCCCTGAAGGGAGAGTAGACACACTGCACTGACTCGCTACCGCCATCTATCACTGTTTTTCCTCTCTCTCCATATCTGTAGCCCTTGTCTGGTGCTTTTTCTCCCCATCACAATCCTTCTCTCTAGCCGTCCCCGTCACTGTCCTCTTTCTCATTCTCTCTACCTCTCCCACCCCTCTCCGCCCGCTATTTGCCAGTGTGCGCTCCACTGAGCCAGGACTGTGAACAGGTTACAGCAGTGGAGAGGGAAGGTCCACCAGGATCAGCCATGCGAGGCACAGATGGGCCTCCTTGTCCATTCACCCCGACTGTTGACAGGTAATGGCATAAAAATGCACAATGTATCTCGATCCCCCCTTTCCGCTGAGATGGACAGTTAAGCTCGTGAAACAATGTCTGAGGATGCTTTGTATAATGTCTATATACATGGCTGACACTGTCAAAACATATTTCATCATTCAATCATTTTTTTCCCAGTTGCTGATGACTTTTTTTAAGCTTCCTGCCAATAGCACTCCTCTTCAATAGCTTTGGCCGTACATATCCATTCAGGAAATGTAAAACTAACACTTCAGGCCGTTAGACAATAATTGCAAAACCACACAGTATCCATACAGTAACTATAGAGTCTGTGGGCACAAGAAGCTCAAATAAACTAAAGCCTAAACACGGTTTAATCTCCTCCCTGCCAGCACTGCAAATGACATTTTTCATCGTGAATTTTAAAAATAGAGTGTTATCCAATTTGTACCATCCCCCGAGTGGCAGCATTGGCACACAAGAGGAGAAGGTCCCTTAGAGGCTTTTCCGAGCAAAAGGCATATGTAATGAGTCACGAGGTTCCTCTTCGCTCCAAATGACATGAATTGCTGTCCAGGCAGAAGCCTGCTGGAAAACAGCCAACACATTATAACACACACAACCGCTCTACTTTTTTCTAAAATGTGTGCAATTGCATCATGTGTATGTCAAGAATGGCTATTTATCAAAGAACACGTGAGTCTTATCACCAATAGAGAAAACATGAGAGTGCTGTATTTTCAAGTGAATGAGCTGGTTTAATCATGAAAGAATATAAATCTGCCTTTCATTTCTGGTCTTGGGTCAGTCCGGCATATCTAGCAAGATGTGAATCAAGATAATGTGGGACGAATGAATAAACCATACCTTCAGCCTTCAAACGCACGCAATCAAAGGGCTATATAATTCAGTGGTGGGGGGAAGTGTGCTTTCACCCATGTCCATGGTCTTTACATCTGTCACCTTTGTGCTGACTCATACTGTCATGGCCGTGGTGTGATGGGAAAATATGTCAGTCTACTGTTTTAGGGTTAAGGAATGTGAGTTTTAGAAGAGCAGGCACTAAAAAACCTTGTGTTTTCTAAATGAGTCTCGTAAAATTCGGATCCAGGGGTCTTGTGATCTGTTATCTTAGTGTCTGTTTTCCTGTGCATTATTTGTCTTCAAAGACGGCAACACAGATGTTTAGATTACTGTACTTCCTGATGAGCATCAGGGAGAGCATGACCCTCTGCAGGTATTTATGATACGTGACGGTTCACCGGTTTATTCCGTCTCTGCAATACTGTGACTTAACTCTTTAACCCGTTCACGGGGACATCAAAGGAAGCATCTGATGTCTCCATAAATATTGTGGGACAAACTGATAACAAAGGGATTCGTAAACTGGCCATAAAGCGCCTTCAGGGTATCGTAAAAGACAGGACACTGTGCTTCAAAGGAAAACATCTGCCTTGACATCTTTTATTATACCAGCATGCTGTTTGGGTATAAATGTCTATGCATTTGACTGTGTCATCAGAGCATCTCACACAGATGACGGCGATGTGTCTGTGAGACTGTGTTCTCTTTGCTTGCAAGCAAATAAATTGACTATTACAACTTTGATCGTTCATCCAGACTCTGTTTCATTTGACATTGATGAGAAACATTTTACACTCTTCTCCCGATTATTCATAGAAATATTCCACAACAGTGGGCTTAGATCTTCCAGAGGGCAGGACGGAGGGGAGGAAAGGACTGGTTTAAACACACAGCTATGACTATATTTACTTGATGACCCCTGATCCTAATCTCACTCCACACAGACCAAATTATTAATATACTTAAAAAGAACATTTTACTTTTATTCTATAAAGTTAGATGTGTATTTTTTTGTGATACTCTCCAGCATTCCGGCATTTAGTACTTTTTAATTTAAACCTTAAACGTGCATTTCTACATGTGAGACTAAAAATGAAGGTGAAGAAGAGGCTGAGACATTTCCTATAGTGCGATAATATCTTTTCATTTAGATCCTGGTGTTTGTAACAGCAGGATCTCTGTTGTAAGTTTGAGATAACGCTGGTGATATCACGATGGCATCCTTTATTCGTTGATTGTATTTTATATCAATAATCTGAATCTGTAATGTAACTGAAGTTATTAAATAAACAAACAAGAGTAAAGCATACAACATTTCCATCCCGTATTTGTTGAATGCAATACTGGCCTGCAATTGAAAACTACATTCATGGACACATTTTATAGTTTTGCATGTTTAACTGACCTGCTGTGCCCTAACTAGTAGAACAATATGTCACTTCATAATTAATTCATTTTACAATACACAGTCCATTTAAAGACTTTTCCTGAGAAGCTACAATTACACATCAGTTCCTTTCTAATAGAGGAAATGATGGGACCTGTAACGTAAAGCGTCTGTAATCTGCTGAGAAAGAACCAAAGTCAGACAAGAGACGTTACTTTGGAATAGCTCCGGGCAGGCACACTGGAGTTAAACAGCAGAAGATTCAAGGTGAGCACTCGACAGAAAACAATTGCCAGAATGCAGTGAAGATCATGTATTGATTAAACATGATAGTTCAAAGAATAGGAGTATTCTTCCTTCCATTTGCCTTTGTCCCGAACCTTAAAAGTGACCTCTTGCAAAAACGATGAACTAGACAGAAGGAAGTCAACACGTGAATACACACGTCTCAGAGTTAGACAAATAATGCCATCCAGATAAAAAGGTCATAACCCCATTGGTCCACTTGCGCCCAATACAACCGGATTCTATCGATGGTCGTGGCCTCTTCGGAGCCAGCTTTACCCTTACAGGAGATAGGCTGTTCACATGTGTGTCTATGTGTGTGCGTGCTGGGGCACAAAAGGAGTGCTTTGCAGAACTGGAGCTCACACTAAAAATAGAAAATATGTTGGTTTTTTGTCAACACCAGAGAGACAGAGGAAATGGCTGAGGGCAACGGAGGAGCAGAACAAGAGATGTGGAGATGGAAGACTTGCCTGTCATGTCCTTGGCCATCTGCCCCGCTGCTGCCCAGAACGTTAGGGGATCAATACAACTTTGAGAAAGACTCCATAACCTTCAGTGATTCAGTGCTTATAATAATCCTGTATAAGAGTCATCCAGGAGGAAATGTCTTATATATAGATTGGTATAGATTGGTTTTCTGATGATCCCAGCTTCATAAAAAAGTGATATAGTTTTCTTTGTCTCCTTGTCAATAGAGCTTTTCATGGTGAGAGTCAATAATGGGAAGATTAAGAAAATACTAACCCGCACTCGGTAAAATGCACAGGTACTCACTTTCACATTTTCAATCCATCTGTGAAGGAGCTTCACTCTCAAATTTAAACCCCCTCTTTTTCTTATCAGCAAGAGAGACACAGAGAGGAAAAAACTAATTCTTGCTGGCGCTTAATCCTCCATGAATACATTTGCAGTGTGTGCATATGTGTATGTACCTGTGTGTTTGTGAGCCAGCCAATCTGCCACACCGTCATTGGAGGCTTAGGATTTTTTTTGCTTTCTTTTCGCTAGATTTATTTTCCAATGTTGACGTCTATCACCCCCCCCCCCCTCACCGTCATGTCGATAATCCGAGAGAGTCAATTTGCTAAAATGTGAATCTCTTTCTTTTATTTGGTTTTATTTATTTGGTTCTCTCCATGTCTGTCTTCCTATCTGTGTCTTTGTCCTGTGGCGGCTCAGGTGAGCGCAGAGGAGCGCTGAGTGGCTGTAACGGGTAAACGTCGAGATTTAGGAGTGTTTTTGGAGCCGAGATGGCACCGAGCCTTGTGTGTGAGACAAACCTCCATCAATTCAAAATCCATCTGATCTTTCATTAGGTGCTTGTCACAAGCTGTCCAGCACATCACCCAAGCACAGCGTCTGGAGCTGGGTGAATAGAGGAAATTACAAGATGGTGGCAGTGCTGACTGACGTCAGCTGCTTGGATCTCAGAGAGCATGTAGTGTAAATGCAGCTCCTTCAACAGTTCTATGTTGGTAGGACCAGTGTTGGGCAGTACACTTCCTCTTTACTGTTTCTATGAATTGTATATCTGTTGATAGCACCAGCCCGACATGAGGGTGATCTCTATCTTCTGATTTATTCGAAGTGAATACAAATATTTTCCAAAACGTCAGATTATTGATTCCAACTAAATGAATAATTTCTTAATAATGTGTTATCATGTGTGTACACATCCACAATATCCAATAATGTCATTTGTCTAATCTGTTTTAGCTGCACTTCACTTCTGCTCTCTATTTGCTTTACAGTAACTCCAAAGCTAGCTAGCTAGCCAGTGGCTGGAAACAAGGTCGAGGTTTTGCTCAGAGTTTATAGTTATTTATACCCTATTTAAGGTCAGTTAATGGCTCCAAAATGTGTCACTTTGTTGAATACAGACGATTCAACAAGTGTGTGTGGCAGACTTGACGGAGAAAAGTAATGCAACTCAAATGCAATTATATCTGCTGTCGAGTAAATAGTACATTACGTTAATGTTTTATTATGTCAAACACTGGTATTCTGAAATCTCTGATGACATGAAAAATAACTGGTTTAGTAGAGTGGAGTCCTGGATTTAAAATGGCCGCCAGAGACAATCTGTCTGCACCTCTGTGAGCATAACCTTGGCCTCTACCAGCAGCTTGAGTGGAGACGTTTTTCGCACTGCAGCTGAATTCAAACCGACTGACCGATCAGCTACCAACGCCCAATCTAGCTGTTAGTATGAAAACAATAGTGCTGAGGCAGTGTAGCAGAGAGAGAGGGGGAGAGATAAGAAGGAGCGGGAGATAAGAAGGGGAAAGCTGGTAGCGGGTGGAGGGGAGGGCATCAGAGTGAGACAGAAAAGCAACACATAATTTGGAATTCACAGCCAATGTGCTGAGACCTATCTGAGCCAAGTTTGTCTCTGATCCTGCTCTGAATTCTAAAATACCCACATCTCTCTCCCCAACTCCTTTCTTCCCACCTCCTCTTTATTCATCCTCTTGTATTCTACTTTTGGATGTACACGATGCTCCACTCTCTGTCTCTTTCATCGTCTCCTCCTGTCTCTTCATCACTGTGAGAATGGGATTCATGTCCTATGAAGCTGTGAAAACACGAGCATCCCCCGGGGCGGTGTCTGTCAGAGGGCAAAGCAGGGAGAGGGAGGCGCACTGTTTGTTCTTCCTCATTGAATTTTTCATCTTAGTCCATGACATATACATCGCTGAGGCCGGGGCTAAGGCCAAGGACCACATGGCTACATTGTAATAATGTTGCTGTGTTTGTCTAACTTGAGCGCTTATTACATTGCTGTTGCTCTGCAGAAATGTGTGAGTGTGTGTGAGTGTGTGTGAGTGTGTGTATTTGTGTCAGAAGGTCTGCTCCGTAAACTGTTCCCCCCAAAGGGCCCTTGGTTGACATGGATGAGTGACAGGCAGATGTCCCTGAAGGGCCCTGGTATCAGGTTTGGAGAGTCAGTGCCAGTGTACCGTGGTGTGAGAATTTGTTGAAGGAGCCTGCGTGTGTGTGTGTGTTTCTATATGTACATGGCTGTAGTGAAGAGAGTGAGAGAATGAATGAGTGTGGGTAGGTGTGTTGGGAGCCAGAGACGGAGAGCTAAAGAGGGTGAGAACTTGTGGTACATATGTTTTTGTGTATCCATGCATGCTCTGTTTGAGACAATACAAGACGCAAAGAGGCTTTCTGTGTAATCTGGACTTAAGTGAGTCTGTGGATCTCTTTTCTGTGTTTTCAGTTAAAGTGAAGGTGTCTGTTGAGTTAGTTATTAATGATCAGAGGCACCAAACACTTCATCCTTAAAGTTACTACAAGGAGTTTTTAAACTAGTTATGAAACAAATTGAATACTGATGCCTCTATCTGACCTACTTTAGCAAACGAGACCATCAGTGAGAGGATTTCTATGTAGTTATTCAATTCTTTATAGTTTGGCAGAGAGTATACGTTAGCCCGTTAAAAAGGAAGCAGGAGGAGATTGTTGTGAAGATGTTTATATTATTTACATATTATTTTATGGTTATAGCTGATACTGGTGCAGGATCAGCAAAGAGAAGGAGAAAAGAAATGTCAGAAGAACAAAACTAAGCTAAATAGGACAGTGATAGAGCATTCAACACATGGGGAGAATGACCAGAGTTGAGGGTTAGGAGTGGGATGTTAAACAGCAAACGTGTTGCCCTGAGACTCCCCAACAGGTTAATCCGGTCATGACCACACAAACATTTTGCCAACACCGACAGTGAGCACAAGAAGTTTCGTGTCCAATGTATGTAAATGTGCCACAGCCACATTTAGATTAGCAATCGAATAAAACAGCATGAAATTGTACAAATTGTCAAGTAAATTCTGTATCGTCTGTAAAATAAAAAGTGCCACAGCGAACACAACCTTAAAATCCCCAATAACAACAAACATGAATGATCCTTGATGATCTTATAGGGCTTCAGAGCTTCTCATGGAAGTACCTGCTGCAGCATGTAAAGGTTTACCTCACACACATGCCCACTCACCGTCTGGCAGCTAGCATGCTAGTTGTGCTCAGCCTGCTGTGAAAAGTCATTATGTCAACAGAGTCACCCTCAGGGAGGGTATGGTGCTAATAATCTGCTATTATATGTTGACCTCAAAGGAGGCAACCTGTGCTGGTGTCAATCACATTACTGATTTGATAAAGACAATTGAATCATTAGTTAAAATAAAAGCTGTAAGGTGAAACAATACAGTCTGTTGTATCACAGTGAAAATCTGAATAACAAAGCAGTAGAGATAAAAATGACTCCTAGCTTCAGAGAAATATCAACAAAGTAATCATAATGCTGACTGCGTGTACTGCGTGCAACTAGTTGTGTAAACAGATGCGAGGTATATTTTCCCAGCTCTTTATTTCCGTGGGGGGAATCAAATGTGGGAGCTACGGAAATACAAACTCAAATAAGAAGCTGTAATGTTATCAGAGGCCATGAGCCATAACCGCGATAATATCTATCTTTCCCTGCCGAGGTAGGGTAACTCGATAGAGGCAATACATTGCTGGTCATAAAGGCGCTGATACACACAGGTACACATCCAACATCTTATATTAGGTCTGTCAGAGGGTGAGGGGGGTAAAAGGGAGGAGGGGAGGTAGATGGGGAGAAAGACAATGTCAGACAAAACACATTCAGCTGATGGATGGATGTGAAGAGACAGGAATGAGTGAGGAACTGAATGAATTATGCATTTGCCCTCCCTCATTAATACATTCAAATATACATGCATTAGTGTATGTATGCATGTAACATATGTAAGGGTGATGGGGAAAAAATGGATACAGCATGGTCTGCGCGTTATAGCATTTACCATCCACAGCCATTCACCTCACTCCACATCTTGTGTCTGAGTGTCTGCACTTGGGTTTTCAATTATCCAGCAGCCGCACCTTTTCTGCCTGTGAATTAGCATGAGGGCAAAATTCAAGTGCTAATGGAAGTCTGTGTGCTGTCGCGCCTTTACCACATATGAGCCTGATTGGTTGCTGTTTGATTTCTCATATCTCCAGGGATTGAGAGCGTCAGCGCATGTGTTTAACACGTGCCCAGTGAGATAAGATAAAAAGATGCACGTGTGTTTGGGAAAAGTTTTATGAAGAAACACAAACCATGCAAACGAAAGTTACGAATGTAACTCCGGTTCTATGAATCCTGGATGACCACCAGAGGCAGTCCTTAACACTGTTAATAACTTAATAACGTCTATAACTTCCGGTGTCATCCTGAGTTCAGTCCTATGGAATCTTCTCGCGAGTTCACGGGATTCCAAGTGACCAAGAACTCTGGCGGTCATCCAGGATTCATAGAACCGTAGTTACATTCGTAACTTTCGTTCTATTTCATCCTTACTGACCACCAGAGGCAGTGCTTAACACTGGCTGACTTATACCAAAAGAGTCACAAGGAATCACAAATACCCACCTCGTATAGCTCAGGCAGAGGAAGCTGGCCAAAGATGTTTTGAAAGGGCCCAGCCCTTCTTAGGCCCACCACAACTGATAAAGAGCTGCTCCGACCGCCGTATGCAAGCGGTGGCCTCCACATAAGCTCTGAGGGCCCGCACTGGGCACAGCAGCCTTGACCTCTCCTCCCCCAATGGGGGGTCAAACTCCGCAAGCTGGATAGGCTCGTTGATATGAGAGCGTGTCAGCACCTTTGGGAGAAACGCTGCATTAGGCCACAAAGTAACCCCCGATCCATCTGAGTACCACCTCAGACACGATTCACTCACCGACAGGGCATGCAGCTCGCCTACATGTTTAGCTGAAGTGATGGCAAGGAGAAACACCATTTTGGTTGCCAGCCATCTTGGCTCTGCCCGTGCCAGGGGTTCAAAAGGAGGCAAGCATAGGGTGTCCAATACCAAATGTAGGTCACATGCAGGGGCCTTCGGGGCGTTCGGGGGACGCAACCGCCAAGCCCCTTTTAGGAAGAGGGACACCAGTCTGTGGCTCCCTACTGTGCCATTGTCGACCCTAGCATGGTGCCATGAAAGAGCGGCCACGTACACCCTCAGGGTAGAGGGAGACCGGCCCTTATCTAACAGGGACTGCAGAAACTCAAGTACAACAGGTACGGGGCACTGCACCGGGTCCTTGTTCCGAACCATACACCAGTCAGAAAACAGCCTCCACCTGTTTCCGTACTGCAGCCGGGTAGATGGTGCCCTGGCATCCAGGATAGTTTTTCTGACTGGCTCTATGCAGCCAGTCAGCAGCTGGTCGGGCCCTCATGCGGCCAGACACATAGTTGGAGGCGGCTGGGATTGGGATGCCAAATCCGACCTCCTAGTTGCGACAGGAGATCCCTCCTATCGGGGAGGCACCAGGGTGTCCTTCAGCAGAGTCTGTGCAGTAGGGAGAACCAGATCCTGGCTGGCCAGAAGGGGGCCACTAGCAAGAGTCTGTGGCCCTGTTGAAGGACTCTGAGAAGCGTTGGCAGGATCAGAGGGACCGGTGGAAAGGCATAAAGAAGCCCCTCTGGCCACGTGTGAGCCAGGGCATCCTGACCCAGAGGACTGGTCCTCTCCGTGAGGGAGAACCAATGGGGACAGTGGGTCGACATCTCCGAGGCAAAGAGATCCACCTCTCCTCTGCCGAAGAGACCCCAAATGTTCTGCACTACATCTGGATGAAGCCGCCACTCCCCCGGTGGAGGCTTGTGACGGGATAGGAAATCTGCGACCTGGTTCTGTTCCCCTGGTAGGTACATAGCCCGAAGGCTGGTAAGGCGAGGGGCAGCCCAGGTGAGAAGGGCACGGGATACCCGTAGTAATTCTGCAGATCTGGTGCCCCCTTGATGGTTTATATGAAACACCGCAGAGGTGTTGTCCGACCGGACAAGCACATGCTTTCCCCTCAAGTATGGCAGAAAATGTCTGAGCGCTAGGCGCATGGCCCGTAGCTCTAGAACATTGACATGCTCTATGTGGTCTTGAGCAGACCACTGCCCCTGAGCAGTCCTGTTCTGCCACACTGCACCCCATCCTGAGAGGCAGGCATCTGTTGTGACCACCTATCGGCGGAATGGGACCGAACCCATGGGAACACCGTTCGCAAGGTATGCTCTCTCCCTCCATGGGGATAGAGCGAGTAGGCACTGCTCTGATACTAATATTGCCCTGTGTCTGTGCCACTTGGCATCCAAGTGAAAGCTGTTCAGCCATCTCTGCAGGGGGCGCAGTGACAGCAACCCTAATGGAACGACAGCTGAGGCAGCTGTCAGTTTGCCCAATAGGCGGAGAAAAAGAATGTAGGGCAACCGCCTGCCCCCTCGGAAGGGAGAGAGGCTGTGGAGGATGTCGTCCACCCGTTGGGGTGACGGACAGGCACTCATAGTGACTGTATCCAGAGCCACACCAATGAAGGTTATGCTCTGGGAAGGGCTCAGGGAGCTCTTCTCCATGTTTACCCTGAGGCCCGACCGGGCCGCGTGAGAAAGAAGGCGAGCAGTGTCCTGTGCCGCCTGAAGCTGGGATGGCGCACAGATCAGCCAATCGTCCAAGTACGGCAGTATTTTCATGCCCTGTGATTGCAGGGGGGAAAGGGCAGCAGCAACACACCTTGTGAACACCCGTGGGGAGAGGGAGAGTCCGAATGGGAGCACCCTGAACTGGAATGACCGCCTTGAAAGGCGAAGCGAAGAAACCGCCTGTGGTGAGGTACAATGGGAACATGGAAATAGGCATCCTTCAGGTCGACAAACGTGAACTAGTCTACCCTGGAAACCGCCCGAAGGATGTCTGCTGTGGTTAGCATGTGAAATGGTAACACCTTCAGGAACTTGTTTAGTCCCCTCAGGTCTAGGATTGGGCGCAGTCCGCCGCCTCTCTTTTTTACAAGAAAGTAAGTTGAGTAGAACCCCCCGTGCTGTGACAGGGGGTCCACCCTCTCGATTGCACCCTTGACCAGGAGCGCGGATAACTCCTGGTTCAGGGCTAGGGATTTTGCCGGATCGGTGATACTGGTCATTTTGACCCGGCTGGAGGTTGGTGGCCGGTGTCGGAACTGAAGCTTGTACCCCCGGGTTAGGGTGGACACCACCCAGGGGTCTGAAGCATGAGCTGCCCAGTAGCTGATGTGCTGCTGGGAGAAATAACCGGCGGCCGGCCGGGAGACATCATCTCCTGTACCCCCTGCCTCTCGAGGCTCTGGGGGGGGGCGACTGGTAGTCCCCAAGTCCGGAGGTTGTCTAGGGGGGACGTAGGTAGGGTTTTGTGGGTAGCGGTCCGGCCTCCCAGCGGTACGCTGAGGCCTGTGGCGGCTACTGGGGTGAGCTGGGGGCTGACGGCCCCGGGGGGATAGAGTAGTACCCCTAGGTCTGCGGGGTGCGGGCATGTCCCTGCGAAGACCAGAGAACTGCTGCCTGGTCTGGCTAGCTTCAACAGTTCGCTGAAGCGCCTGTATAGCAGCCGACCCAAACAGCTCACCCGGTTCCACTGGGATAGTACGGAGGGTCCTCCTACATGCCTCAGACAGGGGTGACTGCGCCAGCCAAACCTGGCGGCGAGTCTGGACCAGGGTGGACATCAGCCGTCCAAGTTCCCTCGACATGAGCGCAAATGCCTGCAGTGAGGCATCACTGAGGCTGGTTGCGGAAGTGTTGGAAGTAGCCTGCTGCAGAGAAGCTGAGAGGGCATGCATGAGGTGGGAGCGGGAGTTGCCAATACGACCCATGCGCGCTGCTGTGTCATAAGCCCTGGATAACATGTCATCCGTGACCCGACATTGGGGTCGAGGGCACCTGGCATCGGGCCTCAGGGTCTCCTCAGGGGAAACTATGAGGAACGCAATAGTCGGCTCAACCGCTGGCATACGGGTGAGGCAAACCGAGGAAAAAAACGAACAATGGATATAAACAATAATGTTAGTTGATCTCACCGATTGCTGTCTTCGCGATTTGGGTGGCCCCTACTCAGACTGAGTCCGGGGCTCGAAGGTCCGCACGGCGCAAACGCCGTTCCCTCCTAAGAGGGACCGCTTGTCACAGCCTTTGGAGGGTGAAGATCCGCAACTCCGACCGGTGGTCACAAGGCTACTGCGACAAACTCTAATATATCTCGCTCGTAGACAAAATATATATTTTTTCTACGACCATGGTAGTCAAGCTGCGTAGCGAGAAGATGAAAAAGGACTGAACTCAGGATGACACCGGAACTTATAGACGACGGGGGTCATCCGATGTCACGAGTGACTTTGTTGATATCAATATTCGACCTGCACATGCGCGAGACGGAAGATATCCAGTGTTAAGCACTGCCTCTGGCGGTCAGTAAGGATGAAATCGAACTTAAAGCTTTCTAACACCTTTCAAACAAAACTACAAATTCATATTAAATAATTTCTGTTAAATTTGAAAGGTTCAAAGCACACAAACAAGTAATAAACTAGCCTTTCCAATGACAAAGGTTTATAGTTCAAACAAAAAGCAGCTCAGTTTTTAGGAGCTTAATGTCATGTTATCCATAAACTGGCAATAGCAGTTTCCATCGTAATCCCTTTGTATTTAAGTTAGCTGTTACAGAAATGTTCTGCGATACTCGCAGCGTCTTTATCTTGTCAGGTGTCTTGCAGTGATTTTCTCCCTTAATTGGAAACCGAAGGAGCTGCCAGACATGAAACATGATGGGGCGTTGTCGTTTCACCCTCGCCTGCCTGCAACTTGTTGCCTACGACGTCTTCCACGGAAGTGAGTGGGTGGGCTCATCGGAGCCGCGATGGACCAGGCTTCAGCTCGCCCTCGCCACACGCCGCTTTACTGCAGTGCTCAAACAATGTAAACAGCGTTACTGTTGTGTCCTCTCATCAAACCCAGGCCAGGACTTTGTTTGCATGTCACCCTCCTCTCTCTTTCTCTGACTCTGAATCCAACCTCTTACTGTAGATAGTAGACTCGTGCTTGCAAGTACAGGATTCATAGAGGCTAATGTATATCTGCTGCATCCATAATCTCTATCTTTTATTTACCTTCAGATTGTCCCAGCCCCTGGTGATTCAAATTAATGATATCAAGGTTGTCTTTTAAAAGACAGACTATGCTGATGTTCCTTTAACATCCAGACAGTTTATGACAGATTTGAAAAATTATCCTTTAATAAATTTCACTATCACCAGCATATCTATCATTGTAATAAGGTTACGTCAATGTCTGTTAAGCAGTCTTGTCATGTATTTTTGTGGCAAAAAAGGTTGACATGAAATTATCTTTGTGTGTGTGTGCTTTTGTGTCTGTCTTGGGTAATCTTCACCTGCAATCCTGGTGACCATATGAGTCCTCTAGCTCAGTGGTTCTCAACTGGTCTGGCTGCGGGACCCACCATCACCCCTTAATGACAAGCCGGGACCCACGACCCAAATTATATATATATAATAATTTTTATATACATATATATATACCATTTACATCATTATACATATCTATATTCAAGACATCTAGTAGTAGTAACGTATCTGTGTAGTAAACTGTCAAATCAAATAAAGAAAGCACACATTATATTTTAACAAATATTATTCTCATTTTTCAAATTTAACTGGATGGATTATAAATACATAGAAATACATGGATACATGTTCTTCTCATTTCAAGTAAAATAATGGCTGGATTAAAAAATAAATGATGTAATGAAATTCTATTTAGAAAAAATATTTTCACTGAATTGCCCTGCAGCTTTAAATTCAGTTCATTCAGGGTGAAGTGAAAAATCCACAATATTATATTTTTCTCATCTTCCAAAAAGAGAAATTAATGTTTGAAGAATTCACCTCTATGAGTCTGACTCTGGTCTATCTGGCCATTTCTGTATTTTGGAGATCTTCCTATGATTTGACTTTCACAACCCACACCACAAGTGCCGTAAATGCTGGAATATTTCCGCTGCATAAAAAATGCCCTTCAAAATAAAATCACTTTTTCTTTTTTGTCAGAAAAAAGTGTCAGGCAAAGGCTGAAAACGGGTCCGCGACCCACTTTTTGGTCGCGACCCACCAGTTGAGAATCACTGCTCTAGCTCACTGCTTAGTCATGATTTAAACTTACACACATACTTCTGACTCATATTACGCAATGAAGTCACCTGTGACACAAACAGCTTTGATATGTTCTCCACGCAGCTTTACGTTGTCTTATCATGACATACATTTTATTATTTTATTTCAACATGAAACACAAGTTGTCCCCATCTGTCTTACGTTCAATATTAGAAATCACAAATCAAATGAACTCGAAAATGAAATACCAGCGACGGCAAAATGTCGTGCTCACCTCTGCACATTACCTAAAATTGCCCCTCCGATTTTTTACCAAGCGTGCGGTTGTTCTTAGCAGTTAAAATGTAAACACTACATTCAGCATTTTAATTCATGATTGCCAAACAAGCCGTAAGCTAATCACGGAGAGGAGATAATGAAGAAAGCAAAAGAAAAAAAGGGAGGGAGACGATGTGATTAGGGTCTTACCTCAGAATGTCTGTGTTTGTCTGAGCTCTGGCTGTTTCAGAAAATGCCATGTCAGAAAAAAACTGCAAGCTAGAGATACTGATATCAAAGACAAAGTCAAGGTCAGTCAACGATATTCATGATCGAATGAAGTTTCAAAAAAAGGTCTGTATGCAACTAAAACTATGCATAAAACTGTTTTAAAATAAAACGTTGTTGCCTCGACCATGCCATATACTCAAAATCACAGTGCACTCCAGGGTGCCCTTCCAGTGAAGAAAATGTGATGAAGTACATTTTACGGTGCCTTGACATTTTTAGTGGAGAAAATGTAATGAAGCGCCCTCTAGGGTCCCCTTCCAATGAAGAAAACATAATGAAGTGCCCTTTAGGGTTCCCTTCCAATGGAGAAAACATAATGAAGTGCCCTTTAGGGTTCCCGTCCAATGGAGAAAACATAATGAAGCGCCCTCTAGGGTCCCCTTCCAATGAAGAAAACATAATGAAGTGCCCTTTAGGGTTCCCTTCCAATGGAGAAATTGTGATCAAGCGCCCTCTAGGGTTCCCTTCCAATGGAGAAAACATAATGAAGCGCCCTTTAGGGTTCCCTTCCAATGGCGAAAACATAATGAAGTGCCCTTCCAATGGAGAGTTCCCTTCCAATGGAGAAAACATAATGAAGCACCCTTTAGGGTTCCCTTCCAATGGAGAAAACATAATGAAGCGCCCTTTAGGGTCCCCTTCCAATGGAGAAAACATAATGAAGCACCCTTTAGGGTTCCCTTCCAATGGCAAAAACATAATGAAGTGCCCTTCCAATGGAGAGTTCCCTTCCAATGGAGAAAGCATAATGAAGTGCCCTTTAGGGTCCCCTTCCAATGGAGAAAACATAATGAAGCACCCTTTAGGGTTCCCTTCCAATGGAGAAAACATAATGAAGCGCCCTTTAGGGTTCTCTTCCAATGGAGAAAATGTGATCAAGTGCCCTCTAGGGTTCTCTTCCAATGGAGAAAACATAATGAAGTTCCCTTTAGGGTTCCCTTCCAGTGGAGAAAATGTGATCAAGTGCCTTCTAAGGTGCTCTTCCAGTGGAGACAACATGGTAAAGTGCCTCCTACTTCCTCCCCTTCAGACAGTCTGAGTCCACCACTGCTCAATATGTTATAATGTGCCTATTGTATTTAGACCTAAGTGTGCTGATTCTCAAGTAGTGACCTAATAATTACAAAGGCTTAGGTAATGGCCCTGGGCCTGATAAGACCTCTGGTTAGACATATATCAGGAATCGACAGGGGTAAACGTGCATAACCTTTTCTTCCAGATTCATTACAAAATGCAAAACGTTGACGGCTAAGACCTGACTTCTGTCATTAGGAGTTATTATCTAACGACATTTCAGTGAAGTCTGAAATATCTGCTAATTTAGTTGCATTTTCTACCATACATAAATCTTGTACAGACAGCAAAGTTGTTTTAGCTGTGAATTGAATTCCCATATTGTGGTAACCTTTTGAGAGATTCAATATTCCCACGACTAGAGAACCGGAGAGACAGTCTAATATGAGGCAAATGATAATGTATTATCCAGATAACAACAACAAACATTAGACGTGAGGTCAAGCAGTGGTGTATTTTCCTCAAGTTGAAACCAAATCCAGCAGCTAAATATCCACTCAAGGTCTAATTAATTATTTACTGCTCACCTGTGGCAATCTTTCTTTATTTGGTTTATATGGATAGCAGTGTAATTGTGGGAAACATAGAGCCTAGGGAGTGTATTCTATAGTTTAAGGGTACAATCACTGTTAATATTTAATAAAACCTACTTGGTTTGTACACCCTTTGCTGCCAATAAATCATGTGAAATATTAGCAGTGCAATGCTACCAATGCAGCACAAAAATCACCCACATGTTCCAAACATGCTGCTTCTCTGAATGAATTAGCAAAATCTCCAGTTGCTTTTTTTCTATTAATAAATTCATTAGCACCATGAGACTGGAGGAATGAAGACATTCACCGCCCAATGACTCACAGCCAAATCATGAGATTGCTTGGCTAGCTATGCTGTGATGTCTTAAAAGCTTGAATTAAAAATGCATTCCTTTTCCTTCCTTTAGGGCAGGGGTTCTTAACCTTTTTGACCTCGGGGCCCAACTTTTCGACCTCGGGGCCCAACTTTTCAAGTACAAAGTGTCCCGGGGCCCACTCTGACTATATGCATCAAAAGTGTCAGACAACCTGTAGGTCATACAGAAACAGAGCAGTGGGCCTTTGGAGTCAGTAAAAATTTAAGATTTTTGTCCGCATAAAATAAAAAAGTATCTTTCAGGATAAATAACTGCCGGTGGCTGTATCTGTACAGGTAAAGGACAGTATAGGGCTGTAACTACACTATCAGTGAACAACTGCCTCAAATTTGAAGAAGATTGGACAAAGTATGACCATTCTACAGTGTTTCTTCATGAAGAGATCCAGGCGGAGCTCTAAAAGGACATTTGGAGACCCAAATGGACACATGGTAACCACATGATATTCTGACACACTAAAGGTGTTTCTCCCTTTATATTTTGATATTATATTATTTTCCTTTTATTTTTAGCCTTTGCAAATTGCAAAAACTATGTATATATGGTCGAAGACATGGTGTGTGGGTAGCGGACTTGCTGTGCTTAATGGCTGCGACCGAGCGCACGAACGAGAATGAGAATAGCTCAGTTACGCAAACGTTGGTTGACGGCTTATGGAAGAGGAAATACGGTTTGTACTATAAGTACTAGCGTTTTCTGAAGGCAGTAGCTCCATGGTAACATCCGCTAGCACGTTGTCGGGTCTGTAATGTGTCTTTTTCCTTCGAAATGCTGCAAGATACGACTTGCAGCGGTTATGGCGACTTTGGACAGTGTGTGTGTGTGGGCTCCTTTTGTGGAGAAACCATAAGAAATGAAAGAAAATCTATGATTTATTTGCAAAGATGAGGATTTTGGGCATGCTGGGATACCAAACACGGACATGTTTTGTGACGTATTTGTGAAAACAAGCCGTAGGAACGGAAGGGGAGGGGATCGAGGATGCCGGTGTTGAACAGGCAAAACCCTTGTTAAATAAATAAGATGATACAATGTGATGATCACAAAGACATTTATTATCATGTGTATGGAAACCTGCATACACAACAAGAAGCCCAACAGACTTTCCCACGAGCGTTGGATGTTTCGTCGCTTGGTGTCGCTTTATTTCTGAAGGCTTCAGTGCTTCGTTTGATAGCATTAGCTCACATTCCACACACTGAGCCCTCGGCTCTGCCTCGTTGCGTCCGTTCACAAAGCCGTACTTAAGAAAGTCAGGGTTGTACTTGCACACACATTTAGACTTTTGGGGGGGTATGGCACCACTGTCGTCTTCATTTTTTCTTTTTAATAACTTATCCATAACTTTCGCTACAGGCTAGCGGCTAGCTGAGTGTCTTCTTCTGCTTATTGCAGCTTGTTAAACAACTGACTGACGCATTACCACCACCAGGTGGTGGGAAGCTATATTGTAACTGAGCGTCTCATGGATAACAGTGATATCTCTGGTGTCTTCAATTGATAGCCTATGCGGCCCATAGGTGCAAAACTGAAAGTTTTTCGCGGCCCTCTAGGTGGCGCTCGCGGCCCAATCATGGGCCGCGGCCCTATGGTTAAGAATCACTGTCCTAGAGATCCCTCTCTCTCTCTTTGTATCTCCCTCTCTCCCTACCTGTACTCTCCACTGCTTTTCATATCCAAATCTGTTTTTGAGGTTCCTGCCTCAGCAATATTTCACTGTCGTCATCAAAACTTGAATGCAGTTGACTCTAGTCTCCCTTTCTCTTCTGCACCTCCTCCTCCCTGGAGTGGCCGCAGACATCCAGAAAGCCAGTTCCAACAGAATACCAATGCCAGAATACCAATCATGGGCCGCGGCCCTATGGTTAAGAATCACTGCTTTAGGGGTTCCTGCAATTACTCAGTCTGTTAGGGACCCAGAAAGGCGTTTCCCACATTGTACCCCACATATTTATCATCTTCTCTCAATCCACACCATCCCACTTCCTCTCTCACCTATGCAAACACACGCACACGCACACACACACATTCACTTTTTGTCTCAATACTGTAAAGGCAGTTCAAAAGCGCTTGTTGTTGGCCCTCATCTTTGCAGAGCAGATGGCTGCTTTTCTGCACCACATGGCCAGCACTCAGGAGATGAGGGAAGCTCTTTAAGAAGAAAAATACTTCAATCTGCTTTAGCATGGCGTCAGCAGCAAACCCCCCCCCCCCAGCCACCGCTGTCTCTACATCCCCTCCATCACACTGATTTGATGCTCTGCATTCATCTAGCTACTGTTGATGATTATTTAAATACTTAATGCTTATGTAAACGAGTCAAACACAAGGTCGTGGAGTGAGAGTATTAAGATGCCGCATGGATGCACGGATGACTGGCCAAGAATTCCAACTCGCAGCCCCCCGTTTTCTCTCATGTTTCTTCAGCGTGTGGGAACACCGTGCATATGTACGGAGAGCTGCATTCATTATTCATGATGGGAGTCAGTTTGAATGTGGTGTAGAAGCAGGGATATTCTGGAAAGGGTTGGTGAGCAGAGACTTGCAGCAGGGGAGTAAGTTATCTATTTCTTTTCTTTTATTGTTCTGTACTGTTTGTATTATTCAGTTTGAGCATGATGGGCTGAATTTGGCCTGAAGACTGCAATGTGTAAACCTTATGGAATGATTCTCAGGTGTGTTTGTGGTCGTACTCTTGGCCAGCTATGTGTGTTGTTGTAATGCTGGAAACATATGACTGCTTATGGACAAAAAACAAGCTTTTATTAATTTATAGGAGCTAAAATAAATATGAATCAGTTCATAATTAGCTGGAACCAGATGTTGAATAAATTACAATAAAGTCATGGCCGAACACAGGGTTTATGAATTACTGAGGTCCAGAAACGGAGGTACTCCTACTTGTGTATGTATAAATATGTGCATTTCAAGAAGTTTGGGGTGATGATAGAACCAAGCTGTCATCTCTGGCCACTGTTTAACACAGCTAGATCGCACAGGAGCTATTGGTCAGATGATGTCTGTCTGGGGATGAATGTCATTGAACCACAAACAGTCCACTAGTTAAACTACGACAAGATGATCCACTTCATTACACCACCACCTCCCCCCACAGACACAAACCCAAACAATGGCGGCGATCCGATGAACGAGTCAGTCATCTTGGTGTTGTATAATGTCTGTGAAGCACCACAGTCAAGCTACTATTAGTTAGAAAAATACCGAGGTCCGCACGGCCATAAGCAGAGTCCCTGTGTATTAACTGTTGTCATGAGTACTTACGATGTGGAGCATGATGTAGTCACCCAGACGAGGGGCGCTGTCGATGCGGACGAGAATGCCGTCTTTGATGGTGGTGCTGAAGCCCACTGCCAGCCGGTCCGTCCGTGTGCTTGGCCTCTCATTATTGGGCCACGTGTATGTGATCAGACCCCCTCCTTTACCAAATATATAGGTGGTGCCAGCTGTGGAAACACAGGAAGTAAAAAAGGGCAGGAATTAGATGTACTCTAAGAGAAACAGAGGTAGATAACAAGAGAAAAGGGTCAAATCCAATTCTGTGATGTGCAAACATTCTGTAACTAGACACTAGGGAGCAGAGTGTCTTTACCAACAACACACTTTTCTGACAAAACTAGATTCAAACCTCCATTAAGGCTAAATCTTGCTGTAATTCCTTTCCAGCTACTTTGCCACTGCTAAGAAATAATTGTGTCGAGTTCTATTTGAGGCTTTTAATGGTATTCAGCCACCACCACCTTTTGCGTAGAAGTCAGCAGCTCCCCTGGCTCCATCTATGACCTATCCAGCTCTTAAATATAGCCTCTTTCCAGGGAATAATAGCCAGTACGGCCAGAACCGGATAAGTCTCCCAATCCTCATGTATTATATATGAGACCTGCAACCAAAGAACAAAGGCTGGCACAAGAAAGAAGAGATGGGGTGGGGAAAAAAAATCGAAGAACCTTCGTCTGGTTTGATTTGACAAATGCAGTGTGTCAAAAAAGGGGGTAGAGAAGCTCACCAGAATGAACGTTTTTGTTATTATATCAGCCACTATGCAGATTTGTGTCAGTGATTGGATCAAGCTTGGCCCTCAGACAGAATCTGTGAAAGTTGTTTGTGGATTTCCTCTTTCTATCATCACAGAAAAAATGGAAAAGTTCCATGACGTGGTTGCAGGGTTGAATTCAATTCATACTTCTGAATGTTCCCTAAGGTGCGTCAGAATTAAAGCACTGAATCCGTGAGCCGCTTAGTCATCCCGTCCACATTTAGGCAAAGATAATCAAGATATCAAAGCATTGGACCTACAGCAGTAGTGGGTGAATCAATGTGAGAGACGAACCAGACTTGTGTGGCCTAAGGATAGTGGGAAGCGTTAGGCCCACCTGTCTGACAGGGAATTGCTAATGAAGTCTCTGTGCTTATGCATCAATGTATAATTATTATTATTTTGTCTGCCACCACCATCCCTCTGCATCCCTTTCTACCACATCACCCCTCTCCCTCTGCCCCCCCCCCCCCCGTCGTTCCTCTCTTTCCCGTTCATTTCCTCTGCAAGTCACCTGAACATCTGTTTGGCCTTGTGATGGGTGCCCAGCTGTCTCACTGTTTCCCTTATGAAGTGGCCAACAATCTGCTCTGTGGTCCACAATACCCTGGAGACTGCAAGAACATATGGATGAGAGGGCGAAAGAGAGAGGGGAAGAGTCTATCGACCAGATGAGTTTCTCTATTTGCCTTCAGGCGCACAAACAGGTCTGCATTTTACACACCTCAGCTGCCAGCGCTGCAAAGCACCAGCTAAGGTCGTCTATGTGACATGAGAAATACCAAAACAAGTGGAGCATGGCGAGCCCGAACAACAGCTTCACTTCTTCTGACTAATAACCCTACATGGCTGGTTCAACACAGACGCCTCCCATTGACATTTATTTTTCTTTCCTGAAGAGAAACAATAAAATCTCTCGATTGCTCTCAATGACATTGGAGCCATTGAAGCTGATGTTTGCATCATGTATCACCTGCCTCAAATACTTCATTTCCTCTATGGCATCGCGTCTGGCTGACAACAATGACACAATGCCTGATAGCAGCCTGCAGCCGGGTTACACCGGATCTGCCCCGCTGTCTCAGTGCCTCAAAGTTTCTTGGTGACAAAAGAGTTCGGGCAGACTTGGGATCAGTTTCCCGGCAAACGAGCAAACTTAGCCTCTATCTTCTAACACACCCTCGTTTTTTTCTGGAGGAGATGACGATGATGAGCAGCAAAGACACAAGCACCCCGGGGAGCCAATTATCACATTGAGGAGATTTGCTTAGTGTTTCAAGCAGACAATGTTCAGCATGAAACACACACAGGCAGCAGCACACGCACTGACTGAGGCACACATGCATACACAAGGCAGGCTGACGGAGGGACAAATGCACATTGTGAAATACAAATGTGTGCAGACACACAAACACGATGTCTTCTCACATACAATCACACAAGTGGGCGATTATCTGCACAAGTACAGAGAACCCGAGATCGCCGAAAATGTAGCACATTTGCCTACAAACCTGCTCGGCCCAGACGGCGCCGGCTGCACGGTCGCATAGGAAGGAAGTCCACTGCATATCAATTCATATATTCATTGTGTGCAAAGCTATCAAAGTGTGTCATCATTTCTAACATTCATCTGAAGACTTGAATGGAGAAAAAGAACTGCGTGGTTGGTTACCGACTGTGAGTGCTCGGCGGAAATCCCAAGGTCAAGAGTTTCATTTGAATAATTGCACTACAGAGCAAAAAGGCTTTTCCAGGCAAGAGGGCTTTTCCCCTCAAGTGTGGATGTAAGAAGCACCAACATAATTGAATTTCAGCGATTTTGCGAGGAGACTAATTAGATGGAAGAGGGTAAGCGATGGCATATTTCAACTTTTCTAGCCTATTTCAGCATGTCTCTTCTAACTTACTTGGACTAACACCTCATTTGGCATTCACCCAAAGCTGTTAATGAACAATAGTGTTTTCAAGTTTTTTTTTGACTCGTATGAAAAATTTGCTACACCGAAAACAGAATGCAAAAAAAAGGCTGGAGTTTTTAATCATTGAAATAACATCAATCAACACGTATTGCTCTCGCTGTTCTGAGGTAGTGTTTACTCTACATTAGCAAGAAGATCTCACATTCGTAGTTAGGCAAAAACCTTTTAAAATGTGCATGGAATTAAAAGTGCCAGAGTGACAAAAAAAAAGAATAGCGTTCATTAACTAGAAAAAGCATTTCCTGCTGAAAATGCGTTGGAATGCTGAAAACTGAAATTAATCGCAAAAACATTGCTGAAAATAGATATCCAATTCAAAAACAAATAGCAAAAAGCTTAATAATTCAAAAAGTTTAAAGATTACAAATATGAAAAGTCATATCACACCTCTCCTGAAAGAGCTGAACATTTTGATATTTGAACAGTTTCTGTGGCTTAAAAAAATTCATCAGTGGTGATATTTGTAGTACCGTAGTATAAGTAGAAGTATTATTCGTAGAAGCATTAGTAGCATTGGAATAACTACTCGTAGTAGTAGTCGTGATATTTGTAGTAGTAGTAGAAGTTGTAGTTGTAGTAGAAGTATTATTATTAGTAGAAGTATTAGTAATTAGAAGAAGTAGTAGAATACGTAGTATCAGTAGTCATAGTAATAGCTGTAGTATTGGTCATAGTATTTAATATCACAGTAGTAGTAGTAGTAGTAGTAGTAATAGTAATAGTAATGGCAGTAGAAGATGTAGCAGTAGTAGTAGTACTAGTAGCAGTCGTACTAATAGCTGTAGTAGTATTACTACTTTTAGTAGCATGAATAGCAGTAGTAGTAGTAGCAGTTGTCATATAAGTAATAGTGGTAGTAATAATTGATGGTAGCAGTAATAGCAGTAGCAGTAGTAGTAATAGTAGCAACAGCAAAAGTTATAGTAGAAGTAGTAGTAGCAGTAGTAGTAATACTATATTAGCAGCAGCAGTAGTAGTTGTCGCAGTATTAGTAAGAGCGTCCATTTTTTTTTTACAAAAAAGCCTAATTTTGAGCTTGTTTAAATACAGTTAATCCATGGGGCTTTTATTTTCAAAGGGTGGGGCTGGGTGGGAAGGAGAGGAGACATAATCATAATGTCTGACACACATAAACAGAGGTTATTAAATGCCTGGCTTCATCACAAGCATTTCAATTAGAATTCACTCTTTGGGGCTTTTATTTTGAAATGGGCTGTGTGTGTGTGTATGTGTGGGGGGGGGGGGGGGGGGTCCTCTAAAAGTCTCTAAGACCTGAATGACTGTGGAGAGACAGACAGGGAGAGAGAGGAAAGAATTAGTGAGAGAGAAGAAAGAATTAGTGAGTGAGAGAGAGAGAAGAAAGAATTAGTGAGTGAGTGAGTGAATGAGTGAGTGAATGAGTGAGAGAGAGAGAGAGAGACTGATATCTCTGGCAAACTTTCTCATTTGGATCTTTTACAGCTTACATGACTATTGTCCTGCTCTGCCATGTCTTTCCTCGCCTCTCCCTCTTGTGTCGCGGTGTGTGTAAATGTCACTCGAATCAGGAAACTTATCAGAATACCCATATCTGATTGGCCGAGCTGCAACACGTAACAGCTGCAACAAATCATGTGTGTGCGGCTTTTATTTTAAAATGGGGTGTGTGTGTGTGTCGGGGGGGGGGGGGTCCTCTAAAAGTCCACAAGACCTGAAATGACTGGATATATATGAGAGAGAGAGAGAGAGAGAGAGAGAGGAGTGCATGTGTGTCTGTGTGTTTATCAACATCACTAATTGGCTCAATCGCAAACACCTGTGTGCCTGAAGCCATTTCATGGAGATAAAACAGGGAAACACCTCTCAAACAAATCTTCAAAACTCCCATAACCGTAGCTCCTATTGCTCCGATATTAATAAGTGCGAGGAAGGATGAGTTGAAGAACAGATCCTATAAAAATTGTGTCTGTAGTGTAAAAAATGTGGCTTAATTGGCAATCTAGAAATGGGGTACCGTGTTCTGTGGAAGATGTTTTTGAAGCAAAATTTAACATTGGTCTCTATGGAGCAGAAAGTTCGTTTTCCTCTCAATTAACAGCTTCTGTGTCAAATGTGTAAATCTGTGGGATTCCACAGTAATTTTTCTACGACAAGGACAAGATTAGCTACTCCTACATCCAGAAATTATGCATGAATTAAGTTGAAATGAATTGTGAAAAAATTGCTGAAAATTAAGAAATGGGAGACTATCTGTCTGAAAAATGTTGAAGCCCAAAAGCATTTAAACTGCACTGCTGAAAAAACCTTCGAGTTGAAATGTCTAACTATGGTGTCTGTAGCTGAAAGTATGAGGAAGAAGGCTTTGAAAGTTGAAGAAGTATAACAGGATTTAAAGATTTTCTCCATAGAGATCCCATTCAAAAGAAAATTGCAAAAAGCTTAATTCAAAAAGTTTAAAGATGACAAATATGAAAAGTCAAAGCATCCCACTCCTGAAAGAGCTGAACATTTTGATATTTGAACAATTTCTGTAGCTTAAACTAATTTCAGAAGTAGTGATATTTGTAATAGTAGTAGTAGAAGTCGTAGTTGTAGTAGAAGTATCATTAGTAGTGGAAGTATTCGTATTTAGAAGAATAATTTGTATTTTGAAGAAGTAGTAGCCTAGTATCAGTAGTAGTAGTAGTAATAGCTGTAGTAGTGGTCGTAGTATTTAATATAACAGTAGTAGTAGTAGTAGTAAAAGTAATGGCAGTATTTGAAGTAGCAGTAGTAGTAGTACTCGTAGCAGTCGTACTAATAGCTGTAGTAGTATTAGTACTGGTAGTAGCATGAATATCAGTAGTAGAAGTTGTAGTATAAGTAATAGTAGTAGTGCTAGTAATAGCAGTAGTGGTAGTAATAATATTGATGGTAGCAGGAATAGCACTAGTAATAGTAGCAACAGCAAAAGTTGTAGTCGAAGTAGTAGCAGCAGTAGTAGTAGTAATACTAGAAATATTAGCAGCAGTAGTAGTTGTCGCAGTATTAGTAAGAGCATTCATTATTTCAACAAAAAAGCCTAATTTTGAGCTTAATGTTGACATACAGTTAATCCATGGGGATTTTATTTTAAAGGGTGGGGCTGGGTGGGGAGGGAGGGGGAGAGGAGACATAATCATAATGGTTGACACACATAAACAGAGGTTATTAAATGACAGGCTTCATCACAAGCAGTTCAGTTAGAATTCACTCTCTGGGGCTTTTATTTTGAAATGGGGTGTGGGGGAGAAGGGGAGAGGAGACAGAATCATAATGTTAGATAACCACAAACCGGTTATTAAATGACAGGCTCATCACAAGCATTTCAGTTAGGATTCATTCTGTGGGGCTTTTATTTTAAAATGGCGTGTGTGTGTGTGGGGGGGGGGGTGGAGGAGGGGGGAAAGACCTCTAAAGATCCCTAAGACCTGAATGACTGTATGAGAGACACAGAGAGAGAGGGAGAGGAGTGTATATGCGCGTGTGTCTGTGAGTCTGTGTGTTTATCAACATCACTAATTGGCTCAATCGCGAACACCTGTGTGCCTGAAGCCATTTGAAAATATTCTCCATCGAGATCCCATTGAAAATAAAAAGCTTAATAAAATAAAAAAATAAAATAAAATAAAAATAAAAAGCTTAATCTTTATTGTTGGAATGCTTAACAGCATTCCAACAATAAAGATTCGAAGAACAATAGTTGGAATGCTTAACAGCATTCCAACAATTAGACAACCTTTAAAGATGGGGATCTCTGTAGCAGTGTGCCAAAGTAATGGACTTGTACACTTGGTAACAAAGACTTTGATACGGCATAAACGATGTTCATCCAGTCAAGTTCATGAAACAAATGCGGTTACAAGGTAACGGTTAAAGTCGTCTAATTTGTTGTTTGCTTTTTGGATAATGTAAAAATTCTCTGACAAGTTTGCTGTTCTATTTCCTGTTCCCCTGTCTTTTCCTTCTTGTAATTACTGCAGACCTTTTAACGGCTCCCGTGGTCATTCTTCTGACTGCCAGCGAACAGCAGAAATGAAGCATATACATACATGCCTTTCACGGCTATGATGCCCTCGTGAAAAGCCAACTTCAGGGGAGATATCATCAGAGGAATCAAATCTACAAACAGATTCCTGCACAAGATGTTATTTTGGTGGATCAGAGGGGACTTTCATCTCCATATGTGAATAATGCAATCTTGGCATGGCCAGTGGGTATTGGAGGAGGGCCATTTGAAATCTAATTGTAGCGTATGAGTGGTCCATTTATTTATCTGAAGGGAGATAGGAAACACTCTGAAAGTAATGATGAAAATGATTTTTCTTTGATTGTTCTTAGTTAAAGGTGCTCCTCGATATTAATACAGTATTTCTCAATTGCTAAAACACTAAAACCCATTGGCTGAACAAAGTTCTCAGTTGCCTGAACTCATTTAGCTAATTGTGCAGTCTGTTGTCAATACCTTAAACTGTGTCACATGGTAAAACACAATTTGCAGATCTCACTTAGACTTTTCAGCAAAACTCTAAACACATTCTCAGTCTCAAAACAC
The DNA here is from genome assembly GCF_949748355.1 of Melanostigma gelatinosum. Classification (NCBI taxonomy): domain Eukaryota; kingdom Metazoa; phylum Chordata; class Actinopteri; order Perciformes; family Zoarcidae; genus Melanostigma; species Melanostigma gelatinosum. The sequence goes on along the minus strand of NC_136652.1, from coordinate 1,744,461 downwards.
ATTCTGCACTCTAATGCACATGTCATCCATACTGGTAAACACAAGTGGCAACAATCAAATACAAATAGAGAACACATGTCATTGATTAAACACAATCACTCAAAATGGATTTCACTTGTATCAAATGATGTGACACAACCAATATAAGCCAGTTCAGAGAGCAAACAGGTGGTTGAAGGTGGGAAGGAGAAAGTCTGAGAATGGATAGAAGAAACAATGTGAGAGGACGAGGAAGAGGAGGGCAAGGAAGAGGAAGACAAAGAGTGGAAATATCTGATGAAATTCGAGCAACAGTCATAGACCATGTTATAGTCCACGGACTGACATGAGGGAAGCAGGACTTAGAGTGCACCCCAATTTGAGCCGATTTTCTGTGTCCACCATAGTAAGGACATTCAGAGAAGAGAACAGGTACAGTATGCTACTGTATTTTTGTAATTGCAAATTGACTGTACGACACTATATGCATGTTTCAATCGACATTTGTAAAGTTCATCACTGTATGTATTGTACTGCATGAATATTTTTTATAACTGCACATCTACTTTTTGAAGAACTGCAAGGCTGCCACATGCAGGTGGAAGGAGAGCTATATTCACTCAGTGGGCATGCTCCTTCAAGATAATTGAATACGACTCAGCGAAATCCAGGAACGAGTGATACAAGACAACACACACTTCCAGGGAATCGACAGTGTACAACAAACAAATTGTATGGCCTTGAACATCGTGCTTTCTATTTGTTACAGTAACAGCACTGACTGCTCAATAGATGTTGACTGGTTGCAGGTTCATATCAACAAAGAACAAGAATTACAGTATCACAGAGACAAAGGACACGTTTGTGAGATGCAGGGTATAGTACTGTAAAAATAGGGGTACAAGGAGGAGGAAGAACAAAAGAAATTGCAAAGAGCAAAGCACAGTAGTAATTTCTGATCAATTTTGAGCTACTGTAACAGAACATGTTTTCGTTCATATGAAATTTGTTTTGAGATTAAAAATCGACTTCTCCCTGAGAACTATATGTTTTGAACAATGTGCTTT